>NW_019272065.1:855685-946099 GCF_002738345.1 Cucurbita maxima
AAAAAAAAAAAAAAAAAAAAAAAAAAAAAAAATGAAAATTTTGAAACAATAAGGGATTGTTACACTTAAAGAAATTAAAGGATGTGAAATAGTTTATGAGCTTATTTATGCATTTGATTTACATTATTTTGGGTCATTGTTTAGACCAATTGAATTAGATGCTTCAATTTCTTGGGTTTGTTTGGTGGGCAATTTGAGGTCTTCACTTGAGCCGTTTCCATCTTTGTTTTTGCCCCAAACCACAAGGTATAGCCCTACAATTATCACACCAGCTCCAAGTACCCTACAAAAATTATACAATTTAGGGTTAATTTAACGTCATATCAACCGACCCATTCCTGAAGTAATCCCTATTTTAGGTCATTAATGGTTTTTTTAGACCTAACCCAATTGTTCGAGTTTTAAATTTTTTCAATCTAAACAACTCTTATTAAATAATGAACTCAACCCAACTCAACTATAAACTATTGGGTTAGGTTGGTTCAGATTGTTCGGTCATTTATTATAATAGCCCAAGACCATTGTTAGCAGATATTGTCCTTTTTGTACTTTCCCTTTCGAGCTTTCTCACAAGATTTTTAAAACGTGAAGTTTCCACACATTTATAAAGAATAAAGAATGTTTTATTCGTCTCTCGAAGTGGGATCTCACATTTATTTATTTATTTCAAGCACGGATCAAAATTCGCAACTAAATTTATTATATATTTTTGAAAAATAAGTATTGAATTTAATAAATTTGGGTTCGGTTCGGTTCATCCCAAACTAATTTTAGGGAACCCACGAACCAACTTAGCCTAACTCTCATCATACACGTTGGATTAGGTTGATTTAATTCTACAACTCACTGAGTTTTTTGAACACCTTTATTTTTAACTTTAACTATACGTGAATCTATAATTTCAACTTAGTATGAACCCTTTTCAATTTAGATCTCTAAAATGATACGTTGAGGTTCGTAGATTAAACCCAACATCCAAATTCACTCGTGAGAGCGGATATTGGTAACGGGGTCGGAATTTTTTAACCTAATAACATAAAATTTTTAAAGTAATCGTAAAATAAAGGATCGAAATTACCTTCCAAAGTAAAGACGCTCGCCGAGAATGAACGAACTCATAATGGCGACAATGACCATGCTCAATGGGCTAAAGGCAGTCACAAAGACAGGTCCTTTGTCTTTCATCACTATTCCTTGAATGTAATAAGCAAGTCCTGAACAGAATATTCCCTACAAAATTCCAATTTTTTTTTATATAAAAAAATGAAATTAATTAAAATAAATAATTAAAATGAAAAATAATAATATTTGAGCTTAGTTTCTTACACTATAAACAGCGGCGAGCAATTTAGTTCCCCAAGTAATGCTCCAAACGGCGGCATTTCCTCTTTCCATCACCAACGCCAACACAGTGCCCTCCGCAGTGCCCAACAGGCAGATCCAAGCCGTGAGAGAAAGCTCAGCGGGGTAAGCTTTCAAAGTGATTGCCTGTAGAAATCTCAAATCATTGATCGATGTTTTTGGTTTTGTTTTATTGGTGATGAATCATGAATTTTTCTTTTCCTCGAAAGCGGTAGAAAAAGGTCGATTCTATCGCTGTTCTTTTTGTTAATCGTCACATGCTATTAAGCTGCGTGATTGGAATAATATCTCATAAAAAGTTTCGTGTGATTTTGGAAAAGGGGATTTATGAATTTGGAAAGGGCACCTGAAGAATCATGAAGCAGGCCCAGCTGAAACAGCCAATTGTGATCATAATTGAGCCTTTGATTGTGTGTTGAAGGCTGATATCACCCCTTTGTTGTTGTTGATGATCTGCTTTTTCGTTTACCCAAAATAGCTCTAAAATTGGGCCCTTAATCAGTGTCATTATCATGGCTCCTCCTACTGTTGCTATGGTTCCCACTATCTTCGCTTGGCTTCTGATGCTTTTGATTTTAACCTTCTCAAGCCTGTAAAAGTATGTGTTGATTTTTAGGAACTTGATTTCATGTTTTAGAGAGGGAACCAAAAATGGATGTGTTTATTGAATACCTGAGGATCCAAGCCATTACAAAGGTTATGGCAGGAAGAATATTGCACATAGCAGCTGCAAAAGTTGCTGTTGTGTACTTCATACCCAAGAAATATAAGTTCTGATCAATCACAGGCCTGCCAAAAAGGGGAAGATGTAAAAAATGTTATGTTCTTGGAGAGATTTTCAAGGAGAAATAGACCAATTTGGCAAAAGTGTTGGGGGTAGTACTCTAGCAAGCTGAGCACTATTAGCTTGGCAAAGACTGGAATTGTCATCTTTGGTCTGACCTTCCTGTGAAAAGAAAAACCTCAAATATTAAGGGTCACTTCATGCATGCATGTAAACTGTTTGATAAAATGTCAATGAAGGAATCTGAGTGGAAGAGAGGGAGTACTTGTCAAAAATCAATGCAAAAGGAGCTATAACAATTGTGGCAACTGCATGGCGATAAACAACAAGAACATAGTTGCTCATTCCTTGGTTGAGAGCTGCTTTTGAAAGAATGTCCATTCCTGCAAGCCCAAACTGCAAGAACACCACAGACAGGAAAGGTTTGGCTGAGGCACACCATCGGCTAACTTGGATATTCATCCTTCTTCTAAAGGATGCTGAAGCTGCGAGAGAACAGGTATGTTGGTACAATTCTTTAATGGCTCATATTGGTTCTGCTTTTATAGGAAGTAAAATGCATAAAGCATGACACCTCTTTTTTCTGAAAACTTTCAAGCTCATGGGAATCTATTAGGTATAAGAACATGATTATTATTGTAAACCCACTTCATAAATGCATGTTTAAGGGAAAAGAATAATGAGATTAAGAAACTAATGCTTAATTTGATCGTGCTTTCGATTATTCATTTATCTTTCTGTCATTGAGTGATTGATCTCATGCCGAATCACTCTCCTTGCTATGTAGCAAATGGGCTGGCCCCATAGTGGATAAAGCACCCACTTGCTAGAATTAATGTATGCACCAATTCAAATCAAATATTGCTTAGAATTTGATTTGTTTAATATTATGGTAAGAAACCGAGCTTTCATACAAAAATAAACTTTGTTTAGTGCTCTGTGTATTCTGTGTGTGCTTTATACACACACACACACACATAAACATAAAAAATTCTTTCCCCGAAGCATTTTTTCGCAACAAAGTGGAATAAGAACGAAGTGAATTTTGGTTTTTAAGACTAATTTATTTTATTTTATTCAATTTTGAGAATGATTGTGTTTGCAATAAATATCATTCATCTAAATCAATGCACACAGTTGAATCTTGGTGCAGATTACTCTTTCAAGAATTTTTCTATGTCCTTCACACGTGTGAACTAAGTTTCGAGTTTTTTCAACCCAAGATTGCCAAGAAATAAACTTCTACCAGAATTCCTGTTTAGGGAAAACTCATAAAGTTTTCTTTTTGTTAACTTATACCATAAATGTTAAGATCTAATTGAATTATGCCTAATAGGACCCTAAACTTAAAAAATATCGAATAAGTCAATGACATACAAAACAAACATAGAATAGAAAGTCCAACAACTTATTCGACACTAAATGATTGATCAAGGTGTTGGAATCCTACTCTTGTATGGTCATGACTAACCCCACTCTCACTAATGCTCTAGTAGCTTTTTCTCATACTAAGACAAGCTCTGAGTGACCACAAGGACTAAAATATTAAGCTTTCCAAGTCTTGAAGGGTATCCTTAAACATCCCAACCTTATATCAGTTGAGCTTCCTCTTAAGGGTCTTGTTCTTTCTAGATAATTGGGAATAAACTTATCAACCATGATTAAAATTAGCACCTTCGATTTGTAGCTATATCAATGAGCTATTCCCAAGAAACTGTGTTTATGCATGAACTTATATCCGAATTAACAATATCTGCAGACATGAATTAAAGATCGAAATATGAAAGTAGATCATCTGGTGATCAAGTGGAATAAATATCTATGACATATTTCTAACTAGAATATCTGTTAGGCCTTTTCTTTTCCTTCTCCTTCTCCTTCTCCTTCTCCTTCCCAATGCATTACTTGTTGGTATATAAAGCGATTAGATTTCACTACAAGATAGCCTATTGGTTTGCTTCAAAGTTTTCTCTTTCTTTATGAGATTGAAGCATTGTCTGTGGTACACTTTTTACGTTATTACCATTTCCTGCATGGGCTTTTTGTTAGTAACATCATCTATCTCGTTTTCGCACCAGAGTTATACGAACGGTAGAGGATAAGCTTTGAATACCCCACTTTGTGAAAAGCACGTTTCTTCCCCTTCTGAAAAACAGAACTGCCTGCTTTGATTACAGGTTCATTTGATGTTGAATGGGAGTTCTTAATGCCCAATGGTTTTTTATTTTAGATCTTTGTTTGCACACAATCTGTTGGTTATATATAAAACTTTGTATCGTTTAGACACGAGTCCCATCATGGAGAAGCGGGTATGAGTGTCTTTTTCATCACAAATTTGGCCGAAAACATGCCGAAGTGCAGTGTGTTTTTCTTGCACTCAAGACAACGTCCTTTTGATAAAGTAATGTTGTTGGCAATAAAAGGTTTTTGACCACAACTTTTGAATTGCTTTCTCTTTGCTGAGGGATACGTTTGCAATGGTTAAGAAAAAGAAAACCTTCCATCTTTTTTACTTTTTTTTTTTTTTTTTTGCTCAGTTTTGATTTGGGGATTGGGGAAAATGCCAATTCTTTGGTCAATCCACCCCTTCCCCCTCCATTATTTCACCTTTATAGCTTTCTTTGATTTTGCTTTAATAATTCATGAGGCACTGACTAAGACGATTGATCTTAGCAAAGTAAATGGCTTGATATCATCATAAGGTCCAGACTTAAAAAAGACCCTTAAGATCAACCAATATCCCTGAATAAGAAGTCTTAAAATTAGATGTCATCTCACACCTCCCAAGATACATATATTTCAATTTATTATCATGTATCCTCTATTTCTTCTCCCACTCCTTTGTGAACCATTTGGAATCTCCAAAAGTCACGTTCGAATGAAACCATGAACCAAACATTTCTTACAACTCCTCTCTTGATGGGATTGATGGACTAAACTCTTTTGATACATGGATAAACTGCAAGTTTCTAAACTTTTCTTACTATGAAACTGTCAATCACATTGTCTAAGCTTTCTCGAATATTTTTCGAGGTTTAAAACTTCAAATCAATTACCACGAAAAAAACTAAGTAACTGAGTGAAAGTGTTGAGTCAATAAAAACTTGAGAAATCTCACTTTGCTGATTTGTTTGATTGTGCTTTTGTGTTGGATCAACCACTACTTGTTACACAGATCCAACACCTTCATCTTTTATATATATATATAATCTATCTGTGTAGGAATCCATATCCAATCTGGAATCCATTAGAATCAAATACTTTTATAGATAATGGGGTCTTTTTTTGGTTCATGGGCCCATACATAGGAAATGTAAATCTGATATGTTTTGCTCTATGATTTAACCTCTTACTCATGTCAGACACCATTTTCTCTCTCTAAATCAAGAGAGATAGTAGTGGATAAGTTAATGGTTTTTAGTGAGCTTCAAATTCTATTACATATGCCATTCTCTCTCTCTTTCTCTGTATATCTATCTTGTTAATGGCTGTATTTTCTCTCTTTAGAAAGATTTGCAGGCTTGGGTTTGTGGAAGAAGATGAGCAATGAAATTCAGATTCCACAATTATGTGGAAGAGTTGGATAAAAGTTTGATTCTTTGGAGCAATTCTTGTACTTCTCAGGTTATTCCGTAAATAGAATATAATTCTGATCAATCTATGACATTTCTTAATCTATATATACACATACATACATATATATATGTATGTATATTCCTATGGCTTCTATATCTTTAATTATTTAGGTTACTTCTGTAAGTCATTTTCATCCTTAAATTCTATAATTTGAAATTTGTACACTTAATTATTATGTGAGAATGAATTGATTATTGTATGGTTTATTGGTGATTATTAGGGATTCTGACTTCATATAGGTGAGTTGTAGCCTACAATTTGAACTAAGGACGGGTTTTTGGAGTTAACTCACCTTTGCGGTATCGTGGCCCTTTGTCTCGACCATTGTAGCATGTGTGTAGCCATGAACAAGGGACATGATGACTTGACATCATCTCCACCTTCTTGTTTATAGGTTTATCACTTGTAGTCTACTCGAGTTGGTACTTTAACTTAGAATTTTTTATTAAAAAAATTAATTAGCATTAACAAAAAAAATAGTTTTATTTACTAAAGAAGACTAGTGAGTAATCAACTTCAATCCAATGAAGACAAAATTTAAAAGTTTAACTTAACCAACTTTATTATCAATCTTTTAATTAAAAAATAGACAATTTCTTTTAAATTAAATTGATAAAGAATTATTTGGCTTAATAAAAAACCAATAAATACTAACCACAATAAAAATGCAATAAATTCCCTTAAGTATAATCGTGTCACACAGAATAAACACCAAAAGCAGCCACTTTTCTCCCTCTTTGCTTTATGAACTTTAATGAACATTCAAATCTGTTAATTTAAAAATGTAAAAAAAAGTGCTTTTATAATTAACTATTGACTTAATTACAATTAAATTTTAAAGTCTTCTTTATTTTATTTTATTTTATTTTTTTCTTTTTCTTTCCATTTCCTTTTCATCATACTAGCTAAAGGCGTTCAATTATGAACTTTTATTATAATTAGATATTTTTTAGGCTGAAAATTAAAACAATTTAAAACACTCAGCTTTAAAATTTTCTCAAAATTTTCTGTCAATTATTTTCTTTAAAGTTTAAAACTGCCACTTAATTTTGAATTTGAGCATAATCAACCTTTTAAAGTTTGGACTTACCTATTCAATCATATTTGGATCTGACTCTTTGATACGTTCCAATAAGCTTATCATTAGATCAATTCGCTAAGACAAATTTGTAACGAAGTATGACCAAGTATGATTATCAGGTTCCGTGTGCTTGTTGTAACAACTATAGGTTGCAATTGTAGTGGAAAATTGCACGATTGTATTATGCAATTGTGCAAGTCATACAATCGTAGTGTATACCGTGTTTTTGTTATATCTTCCTCGATATAAAGTTGCTTTAATTAAATGATTGATTGTCCCAACTTTAACTCAATTGGCCTTTTCGTGTAACTTTTTTAGATCTACAAGTTAGAAGATAGTTTGTTCAACCCTTTCACCTAAAACTATTTGCAAGTAATTGTAGATAAACGAAAATGAAGATGTTTAAGATGGATCATCAATACTCAATTCGAGATGAGATCAAAAAAAATAGAAACGAAAAAGAACATAAAAAAGAGTGATTTTTTAGGCATTTGATGTTTATTTTAGCTCACAATCACAAACAAAATATTCCATTTGGCACTCTCTCTCTCTCACACACACGCACATTAAATTTAATTTGTTGTTCTATTTTATTTTAATTCAAACGATTTTTTTTTTTAATTTCAACATGATTTTTTACAGCAATTTTTTAATCAAAATATTTAAATACCTAGAATAAATAAAATAATGTTATTTAATTCATATGAAATTTAAATTAATTTTCTTACAAAAAAATTTAGACATTAAATATGAATATTACACTATGCACTATTGAAATCAATTACCGCAATCTCAAATTAAAATGGCCACAATTATTTAAGAAGTTACAACAATCTCAAGCTAGGTCTTAGCCATTTAAAGCTCTAGCATAAATCAAGGGTACCACACAAACTCACTGACAATGGTTGTCATATGACCCGAGCCGAGACAGTTATGATAAAGCAAAGACATCCTAACATGCACATGCTAGGATATCTTGGTCGAGACATGATTAATAGTGACATGCTCAAAAGTGTTCCTAATACTTCTTTCTAAAAAGAGATTCATATTCCCAAAGAGATTCATATTCCAGGAATAAAGAAAAAGATACCAAATATGTCAAAAAGATTTATTAAAAATCACAACATCGTACATCCCAACTTCACACATCGATTCAAATTTATTATAATAAAACTATAATTTGAATCCTCACTGTCCATACTAATAAAGTTTTGATTCATTCTATTGTCTCGTTGATATTTAATTACAGGTTGAATAATGATCAACAAGAGCAAAAATTAACACATTTAACATATAAGAACTAAAATGAAACAAAAGTACCACAAAGAGATCAGAAACAGCAAAAGAGTATACAAACTAAGTCATTAAGATAGCCTAAGTATAATTACTAGTTCAATCAAATTACTTCGGGTGGTTAAATAAATTATAAAGCAGTGATTTCCTATTACTGAGTACAGTGATATGAAATTTCTGCACAGTTTTCCTGTACTTAATAAGTTCATGATATGTAATTACCGAATGATAATGTTTTAGGGATTCAGCAATCCATTATGAAGATGGCATTGATCCGATCCTTAAACGAATAAGAACAAAGCAATTTATATAAACAACAAAACATCATGATTGATTTGTGCATATGGGAAGAACTTAACCGGGTCCAGACAATTTATGCAGTGATTCCAGGCTATTCCAAAACGAGAAAGTGGGGGTGGGGTCTCAAGGGAAAACATGGATGTTATGCAATTGCAAGCAAGAGAAGGAAATTTTCTATGGAACTAGAAGAGATGGGACTTTAAACAGCACCTGCTGTGGTGATGTGGACCACTTCCATTTGCCGGCAATCATATGAGCTCGCTCATTTTATCCCATTTAGGCAAAGCTGCGAAAACAAACTTAAGCACAAGTATTGAACAAGGTGGCTAAAACATATCAATATCTGAACAAGAGAGAGAGGACAATCAAAGCAGCAGCTCATATTTAGTTCGGGCTTACTCGAGGTGTGTTTCTCACCAAGTGATCCCACAAATAATCACACCATAAAGCACGCCTTTCATTTCAATTTCCAAATATGGCTGCTATTTCTTTTCCACTGGATCAAATAAGTTTCAATGAAGAACGAGGTAAAGAGTGTTTGTAAAAAATCAACTAATATATAATTAATTTCTCAAATAAGGATATCTGTTGGTTGTCATTCACACTCAGATTAGCACTAGTTGGGAAAAAATGATAATGAGAACTGATACAGGCAGCAGTGATATAGTTGTAACAGGACCGATCGATAGTTTCCACAAATGGTTCCTTAAGAGTGTACCGTAAGATCCCATCAACGCATCTTGCTTAAGAACCACAGCATGTCGATTTTTGAGCAGCTTGTGCAGCCCCTGCCCCCTGATCTGCTTGATTAATCTTGATTGTCTGAGGCTGCAACATCCAAAAGTAGAACTAAATGTACTGTGCAAGCTTACGTAATCATTAGACACAACAAACTCATAAAAGTATCAGATGAAAGCAAAGTAATAATAAATTGTTAAAAATATAAGAAAAATTGGTGGTTTCCAAGACAAATGAAACTCGATATCATAAGAAAGCTTAGGCAACTAGCGTGAGACCTTTTTTATATGTAGAAAACAATAATTAAACCAGTAGGATACTTTATATTTACATAAAAGTAGGTGTTGAATATCTCAATTTCTTTTCATTAGGCAAAAGATGTGAGATCTCACGTCACGTTGGTTGGAGAGGGAAATGAAGCATTCTTTATAAGAATGTGAAAACTTCTCCCTAACAGACGCATTTTAAAACCGTAAGGTTGACGGCGGTACGTAATGGGCAAAAGTGGACAATATTTGCTAGCGGTGGGCTTGGGCTATTACAAATGGTATCAGAGCGACACCGGGCATGTGCCAGCGAGGACATTGGGCTCCCAAGAGGGGTGGATTGTGAGATATCACATCGGTTGGAGAGGGGAACGAAACATTCTTTATGAGGGTGTAAAAACATCTCCCTAACAGACACATTTTAAAATCGTGAGGCTGATAACGATATGTAACAGGCAAAAGCGGACAATATCTACTAGCGGTGTGCTTGGGCTATTACAAAAAGTATGTATATTTAGATTATGCGACTACAATCATCTCCAAGTACTTTTAAATGAACAAGTTTCTTGTAATTTATTCTCATTTAAGTTGAGGACTCTCCGTACACCTCCTCCAAAACCTTTTTTTGGATAGGAACCTCCTGGAAAGCTTTAAGCAACTTTTTTTTCCACATTATTATGAATTTGTAATTAAAAAATTAAAAAACAAATCAACAAACACTGTTGAACAATAATTTTAACTTTTTTTAAGCAAACGGATTGGTAAAGAAGTATACTTGAGAATTTAGCGAACCTAGTAATTTAAATGGCCATACCTCGGATTTTGAATCAGTATCAGCGAGTCTTTGTTTAATGTCCCTAGCTATTGAGAAGAAAACTTCTTCCACATTTAAGTTCGTCTTGGCACTCTGTAAAACACAAGATCTTTAGAATAGAATGTCCACAAGATATTATATAATAATTTTCCAAGCTAACAAGTGTAACATACAGTCTCAAAGAACTTGATGCCATATTCATCTGCAAGAGCTTGACCCTTTGAGGTGGGGACAGCCTGAAAGAATATTCTTGTCAAAAACAAGTCAACTGACATGGAAAACACAGTCAGTAAGACAGACAGAGAGAGAGAGAGAGAAGGCATACCCTTTTGCTTTCATCCATGTCAGCCTTGTTACCCACCAGTATTTTGTTAACATTGTCAGAAGCATGTTGTTCAATGTTACGAATCCAGTTTCTAATGTCTGCAGAAAGAAATCAGCTTAGTTCATAAAGCTTGGAGAAGCTTAGAAGATTCATCGTCTACAGAAGTTTATCTCTAAAATATAGCTCCAATACAAATACATGCAGTGGCATTGAGAAAAGCATTTCAATCTTTTCAAATATCATGGTGAAGGCCAAAGGCATACAGAGAATTAGAGTCTCGCAAAGAGATAGTCACTAAACCACAATAACATCTGGAGCTAAAAAAAAGTAAGGAAAGAATATTACTGTTAAAGGAGGACTCATCGGTTACATCGTACACAAGCAAAATACCCATGGCTCCACGATAATAAGCTGCAGAGGATCAAGAAGTGAAGAAATAGTTAAACTTGGGAAGAATCCAAAAATTGACCTACATTGTATGGATTAATCTACCCCAAAAGTTGCAAAAATGTAGCAACTAAGTCATATCACTATAAATCTAAAAGTGGCAGCTCATAAAATTTCACAAATCATCACCGCAAAGTTACAGAAGTTCTTACATTTAAATCCTTGAACTTATAATTATAGCAACTATGTTCCCTCAAGTTTATATTCAAGAAAATTTAAAAACTTAAATATTAATTATGTAAATATTATTTTAAATTTTAGAACTAAAATATCATTGATAATTGGACAACACCTAAATCATATATAATGTGCAATATATACTTGAAAATAATTGTTAATTTTACAACAACAAAAAAATTGTAACAATAAAATATAGTTGATTAACTAATTAACCAAGGTCCCATTCATTTTTTGGGTTGGCTCTAGCAAAGAGTATGGTTTGTAGAATAGGCATCAATCATCAAAGAATGGGCAATAGAGATAAAGTAGGGCAGCCGTCCACCACGCTCATATTGAGCAGACTTCTCAACCGCTCAAATCAAGAACAATAATTGTACTTGAACCATTGAACTGGACTCTTACATGGACTAAGAAGACTGCTTGAGATAAGGCAATGGTTACATTATGCAATTTGAGTAACAAATATTGGACCAAGGCAAGAGACATGCTATCAATGTTAAAGTCAAGGTGACACCAATATAACAATCTATAATTCAGCGGTGGTTTTGCAGTTTTCTCTTAAACTTAAAAACGCAAGTGTTCATCTATTTATTTCGATGAAAATATAAATCAAATATTCATTTAACTTTTTCCTTCTTCTTTTTTTCTTTTTTTTTTTTTTTTTTTTTTTTTTTTGGTAAGAAATCAAACTTCCACTGAGAAAAATGAAAGAATATTTAAGGTCATGTGACAGTGGGATACTGAAAACCAAAATTTGATAGACAACAAGGAGGCAAGGTCTCAACAAGCAACTAATTAAAATACCTAATAAGGATCCAGATTCAAGGGGGTTTTTCCCAAAGAATTCAATTGGAATGGGAACTTGAACCCTAAACCTATAAGGGCGGTTTCTAATAACTCGACCAATTGAGCTACATAGTAGGTACAACAACAATAGATTTATTAAGTTTGATCATACACTTAGATATACCAAACACTGACGAAAGATATTGAGATCTTTTATTCCAAACTTAGACAATTTCTAAAGAAAATATACGCATTCCTAGGTCACTACCCCAACAATATCACAACAACAGCACAAGATAATGAATTTAGCTTTCAGTTCTGACACTAACCAGTTGTAATTGTTCTAAACCGCTCCTGTCCAGCAGTATCCCAAATTTGCAACTTGATCCTTTTTCCATCCAGCTCTATGGTCCTTATCTTAAAATCAATGCTGTTGAAGAACGTTCAGCCTACTCAAATCAAGAACAATGTGGGAAAACCACGTACAAATAACAGTTGTAGTTCAACAAACACCTACCCAATGGTTGTGATGAAACTTGTAGTAAATGAACCATCCGAGAAACGCAAAAGAAGGCAACTCTTCCCCACACCTACAAAGTTTATATAAGACATAACATGAAGAAAGACTCCATTCCAGACTTAAACATCAACACTCGACACACATGGTGCTCTCAAAAAGAAATGGAAGCACGATGAAGATTCAAAAATATTAAAGCAGCATCATCACAGACCACCTTACATTATCAAACAAATTACAACATATTCTACATGTAATCTCATAGTAGCTATCTTATACAGAGACAAGGTCCCTAACGAAGCCATAGAAAAATCCAGCAAAATGCGTCACACATACGAAGCAAAATACGAAGTAAACAAGAAATAAATTCCACGCATTCCAAGAAATGGCAGGCTCAACCAAGTTCTAATGCGCGATTCCACCCTACATCTAAAAATCTAACCACAATGGTCATGTATATAAAAAAAAAAAAAAAAAAAAAAAAAAAAAACATAAATAACACAAATTCCAAGCCAACTCGCAAAAACTAGCTCGAGGTATGATTAAGAACAATGAAATCGGGAAGATCAAATAGGAAATCGAAAAAAAATGAAGAAAACGGAGAAAGAAATGGATTGATGAGGTGAAAGAGTGAAGAATTCACATACCACTATCACCGATCAGGAGGAGCTTTATGAGATAATCATAATCGGCTCGGGCCCTTGCAGGAGGAGCAGCCATCGATGGAAACAAAATCGGAAAGGGAGACTAGAAAACAAACCCTAGAGAGAAATAGTAGAACAACAAAAGTGAAAGATCACAAACCAGGAAACAAATCTAAGAACAGAAACCAAACAGAAAATTGATTTCGTTTTATTTATATAATTTTTCCTTTTTTTGAAATTAAAATTACTGGATCAAAGGAGAATGGATGAATTTAAGATCTGAGAAAAAAATGAGAGAGAGAGAGGAGGGAAATCGTCGCGTGTAACGCCAGCGCTGGACGGCCGTTGAAAATTTAGACCCGGTAAGGGTTTCTATGCGGACGGGTATATGTATTGTACGGTGGATCACGTCTTTTGCCCGTTGGATTTGATTAATTTAACATCTCGGTTGATCCAACGGATGTTCGTGAGAAAACGTTAGAAAGGAATTTTAGACACGACGTCGTTTTCCAAGTAGTTTCAACTTCAAATGTGCAAATTTTCTTGAGCATTGAGGATAACTTTTCTTTCTTTATTTACTGTTTAATTTCTTTTTAAAATAGTTTAAATTTTATTCCATGATTCTTAAAATTTTAAAAATCTAGTAAATTTTTTATAATATTTAAATTTTAAAAAATTAATTAATCCTATGAACTTTTTAAAGTAATTTCAATTTTGTTTATCACATTTGTATATTTTTAAAAAAATTTAAGAAATTATAAATTCGAAAGCTACAAAAATCTAAAAAATCTAAAATTTGAGAAATTACGTTTATAATTTAATTAACCGACTTAGAATGATGTGTTTTGTGTTACTTGAAAATATTATTATAATTTTATATATTCTCACAATTACTTTTATTCGTATAAATAAATCAATTTTAAATGTATATTTTATAATTAATTTTTTTTGCTTGATTTATTTAATCGTTTAAAATAAAATTACGTTTATCTCAAAATCTACTAAAATGGCAAAAAAGAATTATCAATATCACCTAATTTCTAAGGGAAAAATAATGAAAAAGCATTCATATCAATAATAATAATATAAAATTGATATTATCTAAAAATAATATTAAATATTCATGACCATGTTAAATTTTAAAATAATAATTATTATTATTTTAAATTATGATTAAATAGTTTAAAGAAGAAAAAAAAGAAAAAAAATATATATTTAATCGTGTGAAAATAGAATATTTAGAAACAATCTTAAAAATATTATTAAAATTTAATTTATATTGTGTTTAATTGGATGTAATTGAAGATTTAGGGACTATTGATTTCTTTTTTTTCTTCCAAAACTAATTATGCATAGAGAGAGTAAAGTAAGCAAAAAAATTAGTATTATTTATTTATTTGAAATAAAATTATAAAATTTTACTTTTTTTCAATTAATTATTAATCCAAATTAATTTTATTAAACCCTCTGTCCTTGTTACTAGGAAACAATCACGTTGTATACTTGTATGAGCAGAATAATAGTTTAATGCCTAATAAATCACGGTCGCCGGTCAAAGCCACGGTCACCGGCGCTGAAGTTGACAGTGTCCGAACGCATTTGACGCGGATTCGAACCATTCCCATAACGCCGGCGTCGTGCCTTTCCAACATTACACTATTTTCAAACTTACGCATCCATTACCCGGTCATCGTCTTCTGGAAGCTTCCACCAAAATGACACGATTTGGTAAGTTTTTTAATTAATCTTTTTTTTAAAAAAAAAAAAAAACCGTACTTTTTATTAAAATGAGGATTTAGCTTTAAATTTTAAATTATAATAATTATTGTAACGGCACCGCTAGGGAAAAGTTTTCACACGACTGTTTCGTTCTCCTCCCCAACCATCCTTCAGGGCCCAGCATCGTTGCTGACATTATTCCTTTCTCCAATCAATGTGAGACCCCACCAATTCTACTCTTTTCGGGGTCCAGCGTTTTTACTAACACACCGTTTCATGTTTATCCCTCTTCGATGAACAATCTCCTCACTAGCACATCATACGATGTCTGACTCTGATACCATTTGTAATGGTCTAAGCTCACTACTAGCAAATATTGTTTCTTTGGACTTTTTCTTTCGGATTTCTCCTCAAGGATTTAAAACACGTCTGTAATATTTATCTTTAGTTCTTTAGATATATATATATAAAAGTGGAGTTAGGTAGGGTCGAGGTCGAGGTCGGAGACAAAGACGTTGAATGTAATATTTATCTCTAGTTCTGTTTGATGAGGAGAAATTTGTATATGTTCCTTCCCCCCTACCCAAGGTTATATATGCTAAGCCGTTGTTATCTCTCTCTTGCTTGCTTATATAACGTCTCTTTTAAAAATCTCTCTTTCTAAAATCTCTCTCTACCCTCGTTTTCCAAAACCTTCTTTCAAAACCGAGGCTAGAGGCTTGATCATACGTCGCTTGGCCGTAGGCGACGCAAGAACAAATTGGCTTAGCTCACTTGTCGTTGGAAAGTAAATGCCGCACAATCGCTAGTCCGCTGCTTTTAAAAGTGCGATTGTGTCAGTGATAATTTTTTATAAGAGATTAAATTGTGTTTTTTTTTCTCGTTCTCTATTTTATAATATATTAATTGAATTAAAGTATAATAAGAGAATCGTGTTTTAAATGTTTTTTAAATGATTGCTTCATTTATTCATTATTAAAAGACATTCGCATTTTTTTAAGAAATAGATATCCAAAATAACATATTATAAGATGATAGCGGTGGAAGAACATGCATTAAACTTTTTCTCTTTAAGAAAGCAAAATCATACATAATTTTTTAATATGAAACTATATCTTTAATAAACAACTCTAATAATTAAATAATGATTGTTAGCTGAATTTCAATCATTATTAGAATAATTTTCTATGATGTATAAACTTTAAAATTCGAAACTTAAATATAAAAATAGTATTTATAAGCTTGATTTTGTTTTAAAAAAAAAACTAATAAAAATATTAAAATAGTTATTAGAACCTTATTCCCGATTATAGGGCTCTCTCTACCTCGAAAACGATAGTTCATAATATGTTTTATTTGTAAGAATATGAATCATTTTGTAGCCAAAAACGAACACATTCTATCCCCACTTCTTCTTCCTTCAAAAGAATATGAAAGGCACAAATTTAGGAGGTCGGGAGCTCTAAGGACAGAAATATAATTATTGTTTTCGACCTATTTAACTACTCTTTATTGACTCACTTATCTTCTATTTAAATGAGAAATGTTCATCTTATTCGAGACGGATCCATACATTAAATAGACACATCTGTTAGCCACATTGTTTGGGTCTTGTCAAAGATTTTGTTTGACGTATAAGGGTCATTATTTGAAGGGATGCGACCCATCATTTTGGCATCAAATTAGATGAAATCAAACATGTGGTTTGGTGAGGTGAGCTTAGGTTAGGTGCGTGAAGAGAAAGCAAATAATGCATCATTCAAAGCTACTAACAAGCTAGAGAGATCACCAAAGATGGGAGCATCAACACGCCAACAACTTACGCCTTTTCTACTCAAAATTCTCTCCCTCTTTCCAAACATGTGCTTTATTGAAATCATGGTTGTAGTCTACTTACAATGAATGATTGTCTTCAAGACCCCGTTTTATAATCGTAATTTGATTATTTATTAAATTTTTACGAGATTTTGAGAGTTTCTTAGTTCTTTTTATTGTAACCTTTATGTGAGATCCCATATCGATTGGAGAGAGGAACAAAACATTTCTTATAATGGTGGGTAAACCTCTAACTAATAGAAGTATTTTAGAGGCAGGGAAAGCCAAAGAGAACAATATCTGCTAATGGTAGGCTTGGGCGGCTACAAATGGTATTAGAGTCGAACATTGAATTGTGTGTCAGTGAAGGCGCTGGGCTTCCAAGGGGGTGGATTGTGAGATCTCACATCGGTGAAAGAGGGAAACGGAACGTTTCTTATAATGGTGTGAAAACCTCTTCCGAGTATATGCGTTTTAAAACCTTGAGGAGAACCTCTTGGAGGGAAAGCCTATATATGATAACATCTGCTAGTTGTGAGCATAGTCTGTTAGGAGAAGCTTTCGAAGGGAAAGCCTGTTTGGGCTATTAGGGGAAATCCCAAGTAATATCTGCTAGCTGAGATCCAATATAACTGTGAGCTTTGTCCGTTAAGAGAAAGCCTATATATATGACAATATCTGCTAACTGTAGGCTTGGTGAGAAGCTCTTGAAGGGAAATTCTGCTTGGGCTATTAGGGGAAAGCCCAAGCAATATCTGCTAGTTGTGAGATCCAACACAGCTGTGAGCTTGGTTTGTTAAGAGAAAGCCTATATATGACAATATCGACTAGTTGTGAGTTTGGTCAATTAGGAGAAGCTGTTGAAGGGAGGAAAGCCCAAGCCATATCTACTAGCGGAGAGATCCAACATAGCTATGAGCTTGGTCTCTTAACAGAAAGTCTATATATGACAATATCTGCTAACGATGAGCTTAGTCGGTTAGGGAAGCTCTTAGGGAAAGCCTGCTTAGGCTGTTAGGGGAAGCTATCGAAGGGAAATACTGGGACTATTAGCGAAATCTCTTGAAGGAAATGTCTGGACTGTTATAGGACAATATCAGCTAGCGATGAGCTTGAGCTTTCTTTGTCCATTCTAATGATACTATCGCGTACAATATGTCTCAAGACGATGAGACGGTGAATTCGAAGATAAGAAATTGAACTTCTAACATTTCAATCGTGATTATAATGCTATAAACATTAAAATCAATCAACTCCAAGTAAAAGTAAAAACTATTTTACTGAATAATATCTCACTTTACAACATTTCTTCCTAATTACTTTCACTTTATTCAACCTCGTGCACTTTACTTCAACTTTCACTACTTTATATTCTAACAAATCTCTTCTTCAACGAATATTCTTTACTTGTTGCAAGAATAACAAAATCATTTTTTTAATTAAAAAAATTAATTACTAATTCAAAGGCTGACTAATAGTTGCTTGTAATTAAAATACGTCACAACTAAAGAAAATAAAGGAAAAAAAAAAAGAAAAAAAAAAAGAAAAATTCAGCCTAAGAAAAAAAAAAAAATTGAATTATTCTCATTTTAAAGCGGAGGAAACGTCAATGGTCGCCCAAACAAACAGCCGATTGCCATATATTATTTTATTTTATAAAAAGGATCAAAATTTAAGAGCATTATTTTTATAATTTTATAAAAATAATTTACATATTTGTATTTATTTATAAAAATAATACGAATTATCCATTTGAATTAAAATTATAAGTCTCGAAAAAAATTAATTTATAAAATATGATATATTAAAAAACACCTAAAATATTAGTGAATATAAGAAATATTTTTTAAAAATTTATAATGTAATTAGACGGTAAATTTTCTCGAGGTATAAATTAGAAGTAATTTATATAATTATTTTAATATTTTTTAAAAAATTAGATTGATATAATAATAAGAAAGAATTTAATAAATTTTTATTTGGTAGGTTTAATTTTAAAAATAGTATTTTAATTAATTCATAATTTTTTAATTGGAAAAAACCGTAAAATAGAAAAAAAAAATGGGAGGAAATAGAAAAAAGAATAATAAATCATGCTGCTTTATGAATTTTCAACCAAACACGTAATAATGACTCCTCACCGTCTTGGCTTGGCAAACGGTAACGGTAACGGTAACTGTAACGGTAACGCCATTGGATCAAACCGAAGAATAACTCCGTTTTCCCAGTGGGTCCCAGTGCTCTCACGGAACGAAACGACGCGTTTTGACTCACAACTAACTGTAGCTGGAACCAACAATAGTCTCACATCCCCGAATATCTGTTTTTAAATTATTTATAATTTTTTTAAAAAAATAATACAATTTATTTTTATTACTATTTTTACCAATTTCAATTTGTTAATGCGCGGAAGAAACTGGAGAATTTTCGCTTTTGTCTGCTCTGTTTTCTCTTCCTCTTCTTTGGTTTCCTTTAAATAGGTGTAAGAGGAGAGAGGGGGTAAGCATACAGCTACTCTTTGCTTTCTCTCGTGCAGAGCGTTTCTTGCT
Organism: Cucurbita maxima; assembly: GCF_002738345.1. Lineage (NCBI taxonomy): Eukaryota > Viridiplantae > Streptophyta > Magnoliopsida > Cucurbitales > Cucurbitaceae > Cucurbita > Cucurbita maxima. Next base: position 874,942 of record NW_019272065.1, read on the forward strand.
ACTGCTTCCTTCACGCTCAATCTCTTTCATTGAGATCTGCGCTTCGGTTTTCGCCTTCCATTTGTCACTCTGAAGCTTTCAGGTTTGATTTCTCAGCTCTAGATCTTCGATCTCTCTGCCTTTTACCTTCGGTTTCTCTTGTTTGTTTTCGGTTTCTGTTTCGGCTATCTCTGTATAATGAGTTCTGAATCGCGTTTGTAGTATGTTGTCCGTTTTCTATTATCTGCCTCCTTGTCCTTGATCTTTGGAGTTACTGGAGCGGATTAATGATTTTGTCGGTGGTTGAACTACATTGTGATTGATAGAGTCTGTTGTTTTATGAGATAAATCTGGCTTCATTCTGCTTTGTGTTGCATGACGGTGCTAGTATGGCAGATCCAGAAGATCGTTGTTTGTTTAGTTTCTTTTGCTCTAGTGAATTGTTATAGTGAATGCGTTGAAACGTTGATAACTGTTACTCTGATTACATGGATACCTGAATAAAGAAGCAGAGATGCTTGGTTTTGAGAGAAACCGAGCAGATAGTTGAAATGAGTGAGAATGAATTCGTACGTGAATGTTTGACGAAATTTTTTTCGTATCTGGATTCCGGAGGTTATGATATTGATATGGAAGGTTGTGGAAGGATTTAACTTTTCCTTGCACAATTTCTTTCATATTCCACCAGTAATTCTTAAGTAAGTTCAGTCTAAACGTAAACTTGATGCATTTATCTGTTTCTGATAAGGTTTAGTATTAACTTGATTGGTAAATACTTGTTACAGTCTTGGGACATAAATTTATATATCTTGAACAAATTCCTTCTTCTGATAAAACTGGTCTGTTATATTGAATTTATTCATGAGAAGTTTCATTATAAACTGGTATGGCAAAGAATTGGGCCATGAATAGTGTGCTTGGAAACGTATACTTTATAGAGTGTCTTAAGATACATCCTCAAATCTAAATTTCTTTTGAGAATGTACTAATTTGGTGCGTACAATTCCAGCCTGCTATTATGGCTTCTTCAAATGGAACAACAAACAATGCTCATCCTTCTCCACACCCACCACTGAATGAGAGAATTCTTTCTTCAATGACTAGGAGATCTGTTGCTGCACATCCTTGGCATGATCTTGAGATAGGTATGTTTTTTATTATACCTTTTTTCTGGTGATTGAGGTTTTATAGTTGTTATAGTATACTAATAAACGAACTTCTAATTCTATTTCAGGACCTGGGGCTCCAAAGATTTTCAACTGTGTAAGGATGCTGATCTGAATAAAATACTATCATATATGGTGTTTTTTGAATTGATTGTATTAGTATGTGATATAATTTCATGAGAGTGTCATGAGCCTTGAACAGTAACAACTTTGTAGTTGGTATATCGATGTTATTCAATTGGTGTATCAGTATTCTTAATTGGTTTCCTATTTTCTTCTTCTTATATTAGCACTTTAGCAGATTGACTTTCGAAGTTTCACAAATGTTTTAATGGTGAATCAATGCATAAGTTCAATCTTGATGATTTTTCATCATGCAGGTTATTGAGATAGGAAAAGGAAGCAAAGTGAAGTATGAACTTGACAAAAAAACTGGTCTAATCAAGGTAATAATAAGCTAATCACTTTTTATTCGTGATGGATTTTATCTGTGGCCAGTGAGATGAAGCGACTCATGTTTATTCAGGTTGATCGGATTCTTTACTCATCTGTTGTTTACCCACATAACTATGGCTTTATTCCTCGGACTCTTTGCGAGGACAATGACCCCATCGACGTCTTGGTCATCATGCAGGTACAACTTCAATTTCTTCAATTAAAGTAGCACTTATAATAACATGGGGGCACATTTTAACTGATGTTGCTCTGAAATATTTCAGGAGCCAGTTCTTCCTGGTTGTTTCCTGAGGGCTAAAGCTATAGGCCTAATGCCTATGATTGACCAGGTAATTCTTCTCGAATAAAATGTTATATTGTGTTCTTAAATAACAGAGAGGTCTAATAACAATTTAATGCAGGGTGAAAAAGATGACAAGATTATTGCTGTTTGTGCCGATGATCCCGAATACCGTCACTACAATGACATCAAGGATCTCCCACCACATCGATTGGCTGAGATTCGTCGTTTCTTTGAAGACTGTATCCTTAAACTAGTTTGATAATTTTTAACATCATCAGCGAGAACAAACTTAGAATGTTTTTTTGAATCCTCATCTTGCATATTTCTCCTTGACTAAACTATTCAGACAAGAAGAATGAGAACAAGGAGGTCGCTGTGAATGACTTTCTGCCAGCCACTGATGCCTTAAAGGCCATCCACCACTCAATGTAAGCATTGCAAATATCTCTTGGCTTTTGTAATTTGGTAGTACCACTCAGAATCACAATTTTTCATAATGGTATGATATTGTCCACTTTAAACATAAGTTCTCGTGGTTTTGTTTTGAGTTTCCTCAAAAAGCTTCATCATACCAATGGAGATAGTATTTCTCGCTTGTAAACCCACAATCTTCCACTAAATTAGTCAATGTGGAACTCCCTAAACCCTAAACATAACGGCTTTATAATTCTAATAACCATGAGCGTTGATGGTCATTGTAACTTTCTTATTTATGCAGGAATCTCTATGCAGACTACATAGTGGAGAGCTTGAGGCGGTAGTCCTCTAAAAGATTTTCCTGTCCGTATGGTTTTGTTCATATGCTATCATACTTGAATTTACAGTATGTTTTGTTAATATGCCTATAAATGGTTGTTTCAAGGATTGAATCAAAAATGTTACACGGCCATCATACTAGTGTTAGATCAATGGCTATATTTTTTCGTTTTTTTTTTTTTTATATATAAAAAGCCCATTGTAATGACGTTGAATGTATTTTGAAGTGGTTCCATTTTTCAATATTTTAAAATTTTCTTATGATATTGTTCTCTGTCAAGTATTATTAATAGCATGTGGAAGACTAAAATTTAGTACATTGAATCTAAAATTTAGTACATTGAATCTAATTAGTTGAAGATTCTTTTTGCGGAAAAAGGACCAATTCCTTTCAATGCTTTCCTCTCTCATCAGGACCAAAAATATCTAATTAACTGACCGTCAAATATCTCCTTCCAACATTTCTCTCTCATCCTCCAACTCATGTTTTTATGCTCAATTTAGTTTTCAAAATTTACTATTTCCTTGTGTAAATCTCTTCCTGGAAATTTTAGGGAAGATTTCTTGAAAATGTTTTTATTATTTTATTTGTAATTTAATTCTTATCTTTTATAAAAATAAAAGGTTATTAATGTAATTTTAAAAAGTACGTGGTTGACATACCAGAAATTGTATTCAAGTAATAATCTATAGGGTTTATAGTATATGGATAATGTTGAGTGATTTATCTTGATAACACTATTATTCAGTTCACTTTGTAATCGTTACAAATTATTTGATCTAAATCGTTCATGTAGAGACATGTAAGTGGGGTATTGAAAATATTAATATTTCACATGATGATTCTATACAACTAGATCTTAATTCTAAGTGAGTTATAAACTTTTGTTTGAGAGGGCTTGTCCTTTAATTTATATGAGGGTTTGTCCATTTAATTTATATGAGTGAGAATGACTATGTTCGTCGATTCAATATGCCTACCATTTGGGGACTTGACTAGATAGGGAGTTGGGAACATAATATCATGAGATAGAATTCACCACTTTTCATATAAGGGAAGTAGATGAGTTGTTCTTTTAAGTACTGATTTCGAGACTTTAACAATTGAGCCCCACCCTCTCAAATTCACTACTTTCCATATAAGGGAAGTAGATGAGTTGTTCTTTTAAGTACTGATTTCGTGACTTAAACAATGGAGCCTCACCCTCTCATTGGCCGGAAGGGACTTAGTTTATGGTTGGATCATAAATAAATTATTCAATGGCACTTAAGGTGAAAGAGGTAATTACAGGAGTAAAACGGACTTTTGACCCAGTTGTAATTATGAACAACTCGTGAAGGATCAACTTTGATTATATCAATAGACATAACTTGCCTGCAGCATAAGAGTGCAACTCTAGCTCCATATTAGAGTGACTTATAATTAATAAATGAAAATTGATTAATTAAAGAGTTTAATTAATTAATTTTGTATTATTGGAGTTTACATCAACTCTTATATCTCATAAGAGTGCACTCTAAGTCTATAGTAGAGTGACTTATAGGTAATAAATAAAAATCGATTAATTAAAAAGTTTAATTAATTAATTTTGTATTATTGGAACTTATAATCTGTTGCACATCTTTTTGTAGTTAATAGTAAAGCTAAAAGATTCTATTTATTTATTTTGAAAAAAAATTTGAAATGCTTAAATTAATATTTAATTTTATTAGATATATTAAATATAGAAAGAAAATAAATTTAATTTGAAATTTTAAATTAATATTGAATATATTAAATAAATAGGGTATTAAATATATTAAATAAATAGATAAAATATATTTAATCTGAAGATATCAAATTAATATTAAATATATTAGATATGTTAAATATAAATGATAAAAAATATATTAATTTGAATGATTCAAATTAATAGAAAAATAAAAATATATTTAAAATTCAAATTAGTTAAATATATTGGGATATCTTATAATATTTAAATATGATTTATATAAGATATTATATTTCATCGGGCTCACAAGAGAATTTTCGAAACTATTTTCTCCAATCCCTTATACTATTCTCTCTGGAGGCTTCACAAGAGATTCTCGAAAATGTTCTCTCCAATATGTTACTTCTCTAAAGACTCCCACAAGAGAATTCTCGAAACTATTCTTCTCCAATCCGATAGAATTGTTAGGTTTTGACCAAGCCAGAAACATAAACAATTGAAGTTAGAAGTGATTATATTATTGGATAGGCTTTTATAGCCTTACCACACAAATCTCGGAACCACAAATTTAGAAACAAATCTAAAACAATATTTAAACTACATGAAAATACTAACAAAAATTTTCTTCAGCTCCCGTTGTAGGCTCAAGAGAATTATTGAAACTATTCTGCTCCGATCTCTTGGTTCCCAATGCTTCCACTACATGGATAAAGAGTTCATCCCTTCCGCCTGAAATGCAAAGCCTAAAGAACCCCAAAGAAAACAAAATCTGCTAGTGGTGGGTTTGAGTTGTTACAAATGCAAAGCCCAAAAGAGTTCATTCCTCTAGCCTGAAATGCAAAGCCCAAAGAGAATAATATCTGTTAGTAGTGGGTGTGAGTTGTTACCAATGGTATTAGAGCCAGACAACGAGTGATATATGAGCGAGTAGGTTGAGCCCCAAGGTGGTGTGCCATTAATGACGTTGCCCCAAAGCAAAGTTGATTATAAGATCTCGCGTTGGTGGAAGAGGAGAACCAAATATTTTTTTATAAGGGAATAGAAACCTCCCCCAATAAATAGGTTTCTCCCCAATAAATGGGTTTTCAAAGAAACCCGAAAGGAAAAACTAAAGAATGACAATATCTACGGCCCCAAGGTTTGGGTCGGTACAAATGTAATCGGAGGATTAAAATATTAATAGTTTTAGTGAATATTCTTTATTTTCTTCCTCAAAATGAAGTCCTAAAAACATGAAGAAAAGTCCAATCTAAGAACAGCAAAGAATATTTAAGAATGTGGGGATTTGAGGAAGTTAGGCCTTCTTGGAGGGGGACGGCGGTTGCTCTTCTGCTGCTGCTGCTCTCTTCTCAGATCTCCTTGGAAGAAGAACTGGGTTGATGTTCGGAACCACCCCACCGAACGGGATCGTCACCTCGCTGAAAAGTTTTGCGAGTTCCTCGTCGTTTCTCACCGCCAAAACAATGTGTCTCGGGGTGATCCTGTTCCTCTTGTTGTCCATGGCTGCATTTCCTGCCACTTCCAAAACCTATACCATAATTTAATCTACTGTATATCTCACTCCACCAAACCATATTGTAAAAAATCTCCCACCGCTAGTAGATATTGTCCTCTTAAAACTTTCCCTCAAGGTCATTAAAACTTGTCTGCTAGGGAAAGGTTTCCATACCATTTGTAAGAGTGTTTCATCCCCCTCTACAACCGAGTTAGACAACTTCTATGTGAAACACTGGCAACACTAGCCCACTTAATTAATTTAACTACGGCTTTGTATTACTTGGAATGATAGAGTGGAGGGGTATTTATACTGATAGATAATCCTAAAACTTATTCGTATCTAAATTATTTTTCTAAATTTATTCTTAAAATTAAGCTATCTATTCCAAAAATTTATCTTTATCTAAATCATTTTTCTAAATTTATTTCTAAAATTAGGCCATCTATTCCTAAATTTAAATCATGGTAAGTATATTCCTAAAATTTATGATCTAGATCGTTTTCTTAAATTTATTTCTAAAATAGGTAATCTATTCCTAAAATTTTATTTAAATCTCATAAATTTATTTTTAAAATTCGAAAATTTTAAAGTATTTTCCTAACATAGTTGGCACTATTTTAGTTGGGCTTACACTCTAACCTATTGACTAGTGATGATATTTTAATAGTGGGATCTGATGAATGTGGATCTCACAAGTGTTGGATGAACCCACATTTGCTAATTTAGGGAATGATATTGTTAACGAATACTCTCTCAATTGTTACGAGCCTACTAATTTAGGGAATGATCATGGTTAAGAAATACTTTGAGCCTTTTATAAGATCACAAAACAAAGTCATAAGAGTTTAGGCGGGATGAGATGTGGACAATATAATAATAAGTTAAGTTACGGAAAAATAAAAATCTTTTTTAAAAAACACCTAAGGGCTTGAAATTGGGAATTCTGTCTCCAAAAATAAAAAAGTGCAAGAAAATTAGAGAAAAAGAAGAATGCATTTACAATCCAAGAATTCAATCCATCAATAAAATCACCTTAAAAGAAACCCTAAATTAAGTGATAGAAATTCACCTCCGCAACAAGGTACTCAAGCACGGCTGCAAGGTAAATCGGAGCGCCGGTTCCGATCCGCTCAGAGTACAGGCCCTGTTTCAAGTACCGGCCGATTCTGCTGACCGGAAATTGGAGGCCGGCTCTCACGGAACGAGGCACTGACTTCTTCTTGGAGACGCCGCCGCCGTCGCTGCCGTCGTTTGTGCCGGCAGCGCCTTTCTTACCCTTTCCGCGAGAGTCCATTGGTGAACACAAAAAAATATTTTCTCGGGAAACAATCAGAAAAAAAAAAGTGAAAATTGGAGGGAAGTTAACGACGGGCTTTCAACGGTGATGACAGTTTGAAATGAAGTGAATAAAATGGGAAAGTGAACCACACGCGCTGTATTTGTTAAATGTAATTTTCACTTTTTTAAAAATAATTTTATTTATTTCTACTTAATTTTATGATTTAAATTTGGAAAACCAACACTTTCCCAAACTTCTAACCTTTTATAAAATAAGATATGCATTAACAGTTGAATTATAATTTAAATCTAATTAATAAAACAAGTATGCAAATAATAATAATAATAATAATTAAATATGTTTAGTTTTAATGAAAAGCTCCTTTCCCCTCTTTCTGAATCCATACATATGACAAAAATTTACCCTTTTCAGGCTCCTAAGGTATTGTCTCATGAAACTTATCCATACTATAGTACCCATGGATGATGAACAATATGAAAAAATAACCAAAATCATATGAAGTTTCATATAGATTTTGCAAGCAATCAATCAACCACACCAACCAATTGTCTTGTTTGTCCTGATACCAAATTCAGAGGTCTCAGCAGATTGAGGCTGTGGAGGAGGCGGCGGCCTAGGCTCCCTGGGTTTGGCAGGATCAACAAAAATAACCCATCCATCCAGAAACTTGGCATTCATTCCTTCTCTTGCTTTCTCAGCCTCTTCTATTGTACTGTACGTTACAAACCCGAACCCTTTTGATCTTCCCGTTGCCCTATCGGTTATAACTTTTGCTGTACAAATGTTGAGGCAGTGTCAACATGGTGCACTCTGCAACAGATGTTCATGGAATTGTAAATTTGAGAGAGGGAGAGAAAGTTAGACCTTCTACAAGCTGACCAAAGGAAGTAAAGGCTTCCTGGAGCTTCTCATCTGTTGTTAATCTTGAAAGACCTGTGCATTTTATAAGAATGAAACCAATCCAAAACAGGTCAAACAGTTCATCATGGCTCAGCCACAAATCAAAACTTAGGCTGATGCAAGTTCATAAAGAATATTAGATTATGAAAAAATATCATGTGGAGGTCATTCAATATCCAACCATAACAAGAAAATTTTCTGTTACTATAATTTTTAAACTACTTGTTTACCATAACAACATTTAAGAAAAGTGTAGACCAATGAAACATACCTAATATATCACTTACTAATCTTCAAATTGTGAAGAAAGGATAAGAACAGTTAGGATATGAAACAAACTTCCACATTGGCCAAGGAAGAGAGTGGTCATGGATATTTAAAGGAGGACAATTATTATAACAGCACAAGCCCACCGTTAGAAGATATTGTCCTCTTTGGACTTTCCCTTTCGGGCTTCCTCTCAAGGTTTTTAAAATGCGTCTACTAGAGAGAGGTTTCCACACCTTTAGAAAGAATGTTTCGTTCTTCTCCCCAACCGATGTGGGATCTCACAATCCACCCCCTTCGGGGTCTAACGTACTCACTGGCACTCGTTCCCTTCTCCAATTGATGTGGGACCCCTCAATTCACCCCCCTTCAAGGCCAGCATCCTTGCTAGCACACCACCTTGTATCCACCCCCTCTCAGTGTTTGGCTCTGTACCATTTGTAACGGCCCAACATAAAATTATTCCAAACAAAACACGCTTAACTTTGGAGTTTTCAAGAATGAGCCACCGAAAAGAAAGTTGCACCTTAGATCACTCGACCAAATTGTCTTAGATGGGAGTGGAAACCTCTCCTTAGTAGATGCAATTTAAAAACCTTGAAGAGAAACTCGAAAGGGAAAACCCAAAGAGGACAATATCTGCTAGCAGTGGGCTTGGGCCGTTACAATTATCTTCATTGGTACGAGTCATTTTGAAAAAGCCAAAAGTAATGTGACGAGCATTTATGTCCAACGTGAACAATATCTTATCCTTCAAGAGATAGATGGAGGAGGTTCACTATAGTACTAAGAAAAAACCCCTCTGAAAGAAGACAAAAAAATAGAAACCCAGAAATGAGAAGGTTTATCAATGGGATGGGGGGGAGGGAAAAATTTTTAGTACTCCATTGTACTTACAAGGTTTGTCAGTCAAATAGCAAACCTTCAAACGCAAAGCGCATATCGAGTCGCATAAACATGAATTAGCAAAGATTTCTTGGAACTTTCCAATGCAAGAATTGTTCGAGACATCAAGCAGGCACATAAAATCGGAATAAATGTCCAATTCCATACGCCAAAACAAATCCCCCCACTTACTAAAGTGCGAAGTAATTTCACAAGTGCAAATAGGGAAAGAAGCTTCCTTCCACTTGAAGAGAAATACCAGAAATAAAGTGCAAAAAATGGAACAGAACAGAGCATAATAGATTAACGATTAATCCATTTACTTCTCCGATCGAAACTATTCGGTTGAGTATAGGAGACAAAGCGTGAGCAACAATCTCAGAAATTTCCCAGCATCCAAACAGAAATTAGAGCCTAATACCAAATTACCATATCATTCTCAATATCCAAATGGATGAAATTAACAAAATCAAAGGGGTAAAAAAAAGGCGTTACGAGCTGATTGTTTTTTTCTGCGAAACGTACCACTGATGAAGAGCTTAGGCGATGTGAGAGTTGAGCTGAGACGAAAAGAAGTCCATTGTGATCGGAGAACGGAAGAAGAAGAGGAAGAACCGTTAAGAACGCGCCTCACAGTGGAGAAGAAAGCCATCTGATTTGATCGGCCGATGAGAAAAGAGAAAAACCACGCTACAACAGAGATGATATTCAGGGGTTAGGGTTTTTGGCCTCCCCCGGACACGATGTTCTTTATTTTAATAGTTTCCTTTTTTTTCTTTTTTTCTTTTCTTTTTAATACAATATAAAATTTAAATTTTTATGCTCACCCACCATGTATGCATGCATCGCACACATCCATCATCCGTCGGTATGTATGTATGACATGTGTCACGGTCTTACCTTCTATGGTTGTGACAACATGCACCCATCACCAGTCGTTAAAGCTTGTATGTATGTATATGTATATATGGCACGCACCCATCACCCATTGTTGAAGCATGTGTATGTATGTATATGTATATGTGGCATGCACCCATCACCCATTGTTGAAGCGTGTGTATGTATGTATGTATATGTATATATGGCACGCACCCATCACCCATTGTTGAAGCGTATGTATGTATGTATATGTATATATGGCATGCACCCATCACCCATTGTTGAAGCGTGTGTATGTATGTATGTATATGTATTACCCATCACTCATTGTTGAAGCGTGTGGGCGTATGTATGTATATGTATATATGACACGCACCCATCACCTATTGTTGAAGCGTGTGTATGCATGTATGTATATGTATATATGGCACGCACCCATCACCCGTCATTGAAGCCTGTATGTATGTATATATGACATGCACTACTCACCTGTTGTTGAAGCCTCTCTCTCTACCGCTCATCCTCACTGCTAGTGCCTGCCACCACCGCCATTGTCCAATCGCTAGCACTTGCTGCCATTACCGACCTTCGATAATCATCGTCTTCCTCTATGTGGCCATTGCCACTACTTGTCTATGGAGATCACTACGACAATTATCTTCATCTAACATTGCAGCGATATGAGATCTCACATCGATGGGAAAGAAGCATTTATTATAAAAATGTGAAAATCTCTTCCTAATAGACGCATTTTAAAACCGTGAGGCTGACGACAATACATAACGAGTCAAAACGGACAATATTTACTAATTGTGGGCTTGAGTTGTTTCAAATGGTATCAGAGACAAGATATTGGACGGCGTGCCCCCAAGGTAGTGGATTGTAAGATCCCACCTTGGTGGGAGAGGAGAACAAAACATTTCTTATAAGGATGTAGAATCTCTCACTAATAGACGCGTTCCAAAACTGTGACGGGCTAAAATGGACAATATATGTTGGGTTGTTGCAAGTGACCTCGTCCTTATCAAAACATTTTTAATGTATTAAAAAATGTAAATGTTTTAATTTTAAACTAATTTTGTATTTAAAAAAATGCATTAAAAAAACAATTAGATTAAAGTAATGGAAGCCAAAAATAAAGACTGTGGACTGGACTCAAAGTCAACAAAATTTAGCCAAAATTAATACAGTCAATGCCCAACAAATATCTAAGCCGGCGTCGCTCAATCGGCTCATATATATGACTTAAGAAGTAAAAATTACTCAAAAAGGAACAAAAAAGCGAAAATTACTCCAAAAGGAACAAGAAAGTGAAAATTACGCAAAGGCCCAAATATATAATTTTATTAAAATATGAGCATGAAGTACTAGGGACTTAATTGCAAATTTGAAAATAAATTTCTAAATTGAATTAAATAATTCACCATTAATTAATTAATTGAGAATTTGTTTGAGTTTATCCGGATTGGGTTTTTGTTGAAGCCGAAGCTCATCATCGTTTTGTTTACACCAAAATACGACACGCTCCTCTGGCGGTACTTGAATCACTCACTGGCGCCGTAATTAACCCTCTCAACCACCGAATGTAACCCCCAAATTTTGTTCATCCATTCTTCAACTCCCTCTTCTTTTCATTCTCTCATCGCTCAACAAACATTACTCTATCTCTATATCAATCATCTTCTTCAATTTCTCTGTTCATTGTGATCTTCCGCAACCATCGAACGTCAAAAATGGTAACCCCATGATTTATGTTTTTTGTTTTCATTATTACATCGAATGTCAAATTGTTGAAAGTGCTGATGCAGATGGGTTTGTGTTCATGATTGTCTTGATTGTCCCGATTTTGAGAGGGGAAATGTGTTTGATCTGGAATCTGCTTGACTGGATTGTTTGAATATGTTTGGTTGGACTGGATTGGATTGGTTTTTTGAGTTGTTTTGGTGTGTAAGTTTTGCTCTGGGATTTGTGTATATCTGATCTGGTTTGTGTTGGAATTGATTTTATGTGAAAGAAGTGTATGATTTAGTTTTATGATCGGTATACGCATTTTAAAACTGGGAGGCTGATGGCGATACGTAACGGGCCAAAGCGGATAATATTTGTTAGCAATGCACTTGGACCGTTATAAATGGTATCAAAGCTAGACACCAAGCGATGTGCCAGAAAAGACGCTAGGCCCCCAAGAGGGGGTGGATTGTGACATCCCACATCGATTGGAGAAGGGAACGAAACATTCTTTATAAGGGTATGGAAGCCTCTCCCTAATAGACGCGTTTTAAAAAATCGTGAGGCTGACGACGATATGTAACGGACCAAAGCGGACAATATTTGCTAGCCGTGCGTTTAGGCAATTACAAACAAAGTTGTATGGAGGTTTGCAGTTGCAATAATCAATGTTCTTGGATCATGAACAGGAGAATATCAATTACTGTTTAATCTTGAGTTGTGATTTTCCTTTTCACTACCTTTTTCTTCTGCAAAGAAATAGGGGAAATCATTTTCACACATTTCTGTATTCATATCAAAATGTGTTGATATGAACACTCTTTTATGAATCTTACAGGCCAATGCAGCATCAGGAATGGCTGTGAACGATGAATGCAAGTTAAAATTCTTGGAGCTCAAGTCAAAAAGAACTCATCGTTTCATCGTCTTTAAGATCGAGGAGAAGCTAAAGCAAGTAGTCGTGGAGAAACTTGGCGGTCCTAGCCAAAGTTACGAGGATTTCGCTGCTAGTCTCCCTGCTGACGAGTGTCGTTATGCTGTTTATGATTTCGACTTTGTCACAGAAGAAAATTGCCAAAAAAGCAGGATTTTCTTCATTGCATGGTAACGTCGATTCTTTTATAACATCCAGCGATCGAATACTTCATCTAATCCCGATTTACATCGTTAAATGAAGGTCTCCTGATAATTCAAGGGTCAGAAGCAAGATGATATATGCAAGCTCCAAGGAAAGGTTCAAGAGAGAGCTCGATGGAATACAAGTAGAACTCCAAGCAACTGATCCAACCGAGATGGGTCTCGACGTTATTCGAAGCCGTGCCAACTGAATACGAAACGTAAGCCTGCTAAAACTAATCGAAATGCTTAAAGTTTGCGAGTCATGGAAATCTTCTGTTCTACTTGAACAAGTATGCATCTGTGTGTCGTCTACCGTGTCGACACGGTATTCCTTTTAACGTGTCTTGAGTGATCGTCTAGAGAGTTCGATACCTATAAAGCTAGTATATATGGAGTCTGAGGTATTATCTAAAGACCATATGCTAATTTCTACTTGTTTTTTTTTACTTTGGATTGCTGCTTTTGAAAGTAATGCTGTATCTAATATTCATTTTATTCCTTCTTTTTAACCCATTTCATGTCTTCTCATTTTATCCCCTCTTTTTAGTGCCAATTATGATTAGAAAGACCCATTGAGTTATGTTAGTATTGATTTTGGCTGCATTTGGGCTAGTCTGAACTGAACTTGCTGTTGTAAAATCTTCTCAGCTGTGAGTAAGATCCTTGCCATGAGACGATAGAACTGCAGACCCTGCAGACCGACCGCGTCGCAAGTTCGGTCTCGAAACTTTTAGTCCTCCGGGCTACTTTTAGCCACCATAACTCTTTTAAGGTCAAAAGTTAATGTCTTCATTTGCCTGTTTGTCCAAATAAGTACACTTAATTTAGTCGATCTGAGTTATATGGGTTAGGATCAAATTTAAACAAAACTCGAATTCGAAGCTCAAATTCACCAAATTTCAAGTCCTATAGTTGGGCCATAAAGCTATGAAACCCTAAACCCACGTGCTCGTGAAAAGATTTAGACATTAAACTTTCTAGAGAACTATGTACACATTTAGGGACTAAATTTACGATTTATCAGTAATACACGGTTAATATACAGATATTGAGTTCGTTCTTAAATTCTTAGATTTAAAATTGTTACATTTTTTTAATTAAATTTTGAGTTTAGTTTCAGTTTCAAAATATTATATTATTACCATTGAATTTGGTTTCTATTTAGTCATTCTCTTTTATAACTTTTACCTTTTTACTTTTTACTTTTGACTCTCCATTAATTAATTTAAATATTATGATGTGTAGTTTTTATAATTAATTTGAATAATAATTAAAAATTAGTGATAATTAATTAATTTAAAATAATTAAATTTTTTAATAGAAAAGTAATATAAATAGCCAAAAATGGGTGTATAGGGACCAAATAGAAACTATATTAAAACCTATTTTATCCAAATATAAATACGGAATATTTGTCCCCAAAAAAAAAAAAATAATCAAATGGAAATGGTAGCGCAAATCTAGCAGTGTCCGAGAGAAGGGGTAGCTCAAGCTCGTGAATTCATCCAGCGTTATCGTCTTCATCGATTTCTATCACAGATTCCCGAGATTCACTTCCATGTTGGCGGCGAAACCTTAAGAGCCCTCCGATCTCTTCAAGATAACGGCGAACCTTCTCAAAATATTCCTGCACTATTAAGTGTTTGTCGAATTGCCCCAATGGCTTTCACTTGTGTAAAATGCTATCCATGGTCTCTTCCTCATTCCCCCCTCTCTTTTCCCTCTAAACCCATCTCGAATTCTTCCATTTTCTTTTCTAATTCAGTTTCCGACCAGCTCGCCTCATCATCTTCCTCGAATTCTTCTTCGTCTTCACCAAATGTTCATCATCTTCCACCAGATTTCACTCCCAAGCAGCTTATCGAGACCTTACGTCGCCAGACCGATGAAGTTTCGGCGCTTCGCATCTTCAATTGGGCTTCAAAGCAGCGTAACTTCGTGCCCAGTTCATCGGTTTACGAGGAGATTCTTCGCAAGCTTGGAAAGGTAGGGTCGTTCGAGTACATGAGGCGCGTCTTGGAGGAGATGAAGCTTTCTGGTTGTGAGATTGATAGAGGTATTTTCTTGATTTTTGTTGAGAGTTATGCGAATTTTGAGCTGTATGATGAAGTTATGAACATTGTCAAAGTAATGGAGGATGAATATAGGATAAAGCCTGATACCCGTTTCTATAATGTACTGTTAAATGTTCTTGTGGATGCCAACAAGCTTAAACTTGTTGAATCTGCACATTCCAGCATGGTTAGAAGACGAATTAGGCACGATGTTACGACGTTTAACATTCTGATAAATGCCCTTTGCAAGGCTCATCAGATTAGGCCTGCCATTTTGATGATGGAAGAGATGCCAAGTTATGGCTTGTCTCCAGATGAGACCACATTCACAACTATAATGCAAGGATACATTGAGGAGGGGAATTTTGATGGTGCACTGAGAATTAAAGAACAGATGGTAGAATATGGGTGTTCTTGTACTGATGTCACTGTTAATGTCTTGATTAATGGGTTTTGCAAGCAGGGTAGGATTGATCAAGCCTTGAGTTTCATTCAAGAAGCGGTGAACGAAGGATTTTGTCCCGACCAGTTTACGTATAATACTCTCGTGAATGGTTTATGCAAGGTCGGGCATCCTAAGCATGCCATGGAAGTTGTAGATGCAATGCTTTTAGAAGGACTTGATCCAGATATATACACATACAACTCTCTGATTTCTGGACTGTGTAAGCTGGGTGAAATTGAGGAGGCAGTGAAACTTCTGGATCAGATGGTTTCGAGGGACTGCTCTCCGAACTCTGTCACGTATAATATTCTAATTAGCTCCTTGTGTAAGGAGAATCGAGTCGAAGAGGCAACTGAAATAGCTCGTCTTCTTACAAGCAAGGGAATTTTACCTGATGTGTGCACATTCAATTCCTTGATACAGGGTCTCTGTATGTCTAGCAGTCACAGGAATGCTATGGACCTTTTCGAGGAAATGAAGGGTAAAGGATGTCGACCTGACGAGTTTACGTACAATATGTTGATTGGCAGTCTTTGTTCGAGCGGGAAACTGGTGGAAGCTTTAAATCTGCTAAAAGAAATGGAGACGAGCGGCTGTGCTCGTAACGTAGTCATCTATAATACATTGATTGATGGGTTTTGTAAGAACAAGAGGATTGAAGAAGCAGAGGAGATATTTGATGAGATGGAACTTCAAGGCGTTTCAAGGGATTCAGTGACCTACAACATCCTTATTGATGGCCTTTGTAAAAGCAGGAGAGTGGAGGATGCTGCTCATTTGATGGATCAAATGATAATGGAGGGCTTGAAGCCTGATAAATTCACCTACAATTCACTTCTCACTCACTTTTGCAAGACCGGTGACATTAAAAAGGCGGCGGATATAGTTCAAACTATGGCCTCGAGTGGATGTGATCCCGACATCGTCACATACGGGACGCTTATCGGTGGTCTCTGTAGGGCAGGAAGAGTTCAGGTTGCGAGTCGGCTTCTCCGATCAATTCAAATGAAAGGGATGGTTCTAACACCACAGGCCTATAATCCTGTTATCCAAGCATTGTTCAAACGGAACAGAACTCTTGAAGCCATGAGACTTTTCAGAGAGATGTCGGAGAAGGCTGCTCCCCCGGATGCAATAACGTATAAGATAGTTTATCGAGGTCTCTGCAATGGCGGAGGACCGATCGGAGAAGCCGTGGACTTCACGGTTGAGATGATAGAGAAAGGAAATATACCTGAAATCTCATCGTTTGTTATGTTGGCTGAAGGTCTCTGTACTTTAGGCATGGAGGATACACTTGTGAAGCTTGTTGATATGATAATGGAGAAAGCTAAATTCTTAGAGAGCGAGATCTCAACGATAAGGGGTTTCCTTAAAATCCGAAAGTTTCACGATGCATTGTCGACTCTTGGAGGTATCTTGGATGATTTGTATCCCAGAAAAACTTATCGAGGAAGATGAAAATGATGTGTTCTTGTGTGTCGAACTAAGAACAGGATGTTTCAGTGAATGTAATGAAAATCAGTAGAAGTATTACAGGTTCATTTCTGCTGCTGAATACGCTAATCTTATCATCAACAACCGGGTGAGTTCAAATTTAAATTTCTAACTTTTTAGTCGATGATATAAAGCTTTGATCATTTAAATGGTGCTTCGGCAGACTAACGACACTTTAGATGGTATGTCTCACTATAAGGCAAGGTGGGGATTCGGGTGGGGGTGGTGTGATGGGAAATAGAATCCTTCTCCGCCCTTGTTTACTTAAAGAAGAAAAATTTATCCTCAGTCCATCCCTCGTTCTCAATAGGGTAACAAGAAAAATTTATCTTCAGTCCCTCCGTCATTTTCTATAGGAATTCTTTACTAGTTGTCTCCTCCCTTGATTTTATATGACCATTCGACAAAATTATGTCTAGGTCTGCCAAACTTGAATCGCCTCAAAATGTACTATAAGGGATGCAACTAGTTGTCAAATTCTCTCTACCCTACCCGAAAAGTTTTAAATCGTTGTGTTCCCTTTTATTTATAGTTATATAATGTTGCTTTCAAATATCTTTTATTCTCATAAGTTATATGTTATTTAAATTGTTGGGTTGCATTTTATTTATAGTTATATAATGTTGCTTTCAAATCATCTTTCATTCTCGAAAAATTATATGCTATTTAACTCGTTGTGTTGTCTTTTGTTTATAGTTATATAAACATTGCTTTCAAATCATCCTTCATTCTTACTTTCAAACTTGCTCTCGAAAATCTCTCTCTTCTTATTTTCTAAAACTTTATTCTCAAAACGGGGCTAGAGGCTTGAGCATACGTTGTAGGCGACGCAAATCCAATTTGGCTTGAATTATTGAGTATTGGGAGTGAGTGTCTCACAATCGTAATGTTTGCTATCAAGAAAAGTACGACTGTGACAAATAGTATTATTATGATAGATGTACATGGTTCGAGTTGGGTTGTGTTGAGGAATTTTTTTTGGATCAACCAAAAGTTTGGGTTGGTTGAATAATTGGTAGGTAACTCAATCCAACCCAACCCATACAACCTTAGGGGCAGGTCCCAAGGAGATTTTTGAGATTTAAGAGTGGTTATTAGGTTAACTAGAAAAGGAGGTTGAATTAGATGGATTGTTAGTTCATAAACAATTAAAAGCTTCATACAATAAATTACAAATTTATACACCAAACTCCACCTAATTTCTTAATTAATTTCAACGTCATTATTGGTTTTTTTTTTTTATATAAAAAATATATATTTAATAAAACTTGAAATGTTTAAAAAAAAAAAAAAAAAGTGGAGGATCAAATCCCCTACACACACATCTTCTCCATTTCAACCACCAATGGCGTCATCATCAAACCTCAGTCAAAACCTAATCCATCGTCTTTACCCCTAATAATATTCTGCTCATCAATCAAACCACGTCCACTCGCCTTCCTCTTCTCCACATCTCAACTAAGAAAATGCTCCGATTACTGTACCGTCGTCTCCGATCGCGGTGGCCGCTTCTTGTCTACTCCGCCTCCTGGACGATTCTCTTGACGCTCACCGTCGCCGCCGCCTCCTTCGCGCCCGAGCTCGCCTTCGCCTCCGCAATTTCTCCGTCCTCGTCTTTTGCTTCACACTGCAAGGCCGCTGGATTCGTTAGGGTTCCGATGAATTTTCCGGGAGACGTCGTCTGCGTTCCGGATAATCTGTTTAGGAAATCCGGAATTGATCTGATCGTGCCTCCTATTTTCGCCGCGGTTGTAGTAGCCGGGTCGGCTTGCTTTGTTCGGGCCTTGGGCCTTTGGGCCGACGATGACTCCCTCTGATGGGCCCATTCTGAACTGGGCCATACTTGTGCAGGCCCCTTCGGTATGAAAGCCCAACTTACTAACATATATATATATATATATATATAGTCTTATGCATCGAGTTAAATTAGATTGATAGCCTTTTTTTTTTCTTCGGAAAACAATTTTTTCTATCCGGTGGGGACGATTTAGGCTTCTTTTGATAAACATCGAGATATATATCAAAGTTTAGTGTAACAATTATGATTTTTATACATTAATGGAAGCTCCTCTGATTGAGAAAGACTGCTTATTCAATGCTGGAGTTTCTTCTTCTTCGTGTTGTTGAATTACTAGAATTGAAGATACTATTCCCCTGCCGGAGCTGCTCAATATGTCCCCGACCGGCCCTAACTCCGAGTGCTCCGCTGCCCGGTCTGCTAGTTTTGCCACCATTCTTGACGGAACCCGACCCTTCCCGACCACAATTAGGTCGAAACCGCCTTCCTTTCCGATCCCGACCACCCCTTCAACTATCGTGTTCGTGTCGGTGGCTTCCTTTTCTGTGTACTCAGCTGTTGCATCCCATTTAGCTCTGAATTCTGCTATTGCTGCTTCATCTAGCACCTGTTTTTTTGCATTTATTTCAGAACATTAAATTTAATTAATATTTGGAAATTAAACATTAAATTGTTTTTGAAATGATTTAACGAAAAAAAAAAAAAAGTACCTTTTCTTTTTCCCAGTTTATTGGAGCAGTGGAGAAGCTATAATGACTGTCGCTAGATTTAGAATACATATGTCGCGAAATGACCTTACTACCCTCCACTCCATCCGACGGCGGCGACGCCCGAAACCTCACCACCGTGACCTTCACCGCCGGATGCTCCGCCATCCGTCCACCCAATTCCAGCGCCTCTCGGTCATCAGGACCACCAAAAAACATCACACAAATCCTCTGTGCCGCACCAACCACCGCTCCTAACCCCCGGTCCACAAGAACCGCCACCGAGCAAGGCGCACTCTTCAGCACCCGCTGGTTCACAACTCTCCACCCATGGCCCATATTCTCCTCCACGCCGCTGACCGTCCTCCAATTCCGATGAAACGGCAAGATGATCATCGCCACTCTCTTATCGTCCGCCACGCCGCAGATGTCCTCGTGCATTGTGGTCAAGGAAGAGACCGCTGTGGTGGGCCGGACCTTGACCCGGCCCAACTGGATATAGGCCTGGAAGGCGGCGGCCATCTGGTCGTGCCACTCGCTGGCCTTGCGGAACCTGGCAAAGAAAGGGAAGCCGTTCTTGCGGGCGCGTTGTGCCATTAGGATTGAGGAGGAGCGCTCGGTGAGTTCGACGAGGTGCATGACGAAGAGTTTGAGGGACGAGGTTTTGGTGCTGCGAGTTGACTCGGTCAGGCTGATGAGGGCAGGTACGTTGCCTAAGCTGTGGAGGCAGGCTAGGATTGTTAGTGACCTGTCCTTGGTGGAGTTCCCGGCGGCGGAGAGGTGGCGGAGTTTGCGGTGGGTTTGGGTGGCGGCGGCGGCGCGGGCTGGCTTGTAGATTGCCATCACGGTGGGGGTGGTGATGAATGTTGTGAATAGTGCCATTAACACTAATATGGCGAATACTTCTTCGTTGAGAACCTATTTGTTTTGACACATCTTAATTTCATCAGATTTCTTACTAATATTATCTGCTTTGGTCTATTACATAAGACCATTAGTATTTAAAATGTTCTAAAACTTGTCTATTTGGAAGAAGTGAAGTATCCACACCCTTATAAAAAAATGTTTCATTCTTCTCTCTATCTAACCGATGTGGGATTTCATAATTCACTTCTTTTCGAGACATGACGTTCTCATTAGCACACCGCTTAGTGCTTAACTCTGATACCATTTATAACAGTCCAAGCATACTGCTAGCAGATATTGTCTGCTTTTGACTGTTACGTATAGCCATCAGCCTCACAGTTTCAAAATGTTATACATATATTCATATATTCATTTACCCTCCACCCAAATAAGATTCTCATTCAATTTGGATATTCCATTTTTTTTAACGAACTTGCTCTCTCTAAACAAATTCTCACCCACAAATACCTTCCCACCTTCCCACCTCCCCAAAATTGGACGAACAATCCGTGTTTACCGAAAATGCTATGAAAACTCTGATTCTTATGAATCTAACCGTGAATCTCAATTTGATTCTCGCATGAATAAATGGAGAATTTCGTAGGATAGAGATAGAAACATAATAAGGGATGAGGAAGGCTTATTTATCTCGCCCTATGGACCTATCTAATAATTATACTAAAGAATAAAACCGACCCGACCCAATTTATAACCGACCCATCACATTAAAAAAAAACATTTGTTCGTGAAAGTTGAATAAATAAAGCTTAGCAAAGCCTCAATTGAGAACATGTATGTGTCTCATAATGATATACTTTCATTTTCCTTACTTTATTAGGGCCAATGTTTCCTAGGACAATGTAACAGTTCCAAGACCAAACATGTCTTCTTTCAATGTCATCAAACGTTGTTCATTTTAACCCCACACCAACACACCCATTTAATATTTTATTATATTATAATAATTAAAATATTAAAATTGAAAAAAAACCATTAGATTTTGTGCTTTATTGAGTAAACTGACCTTTTTCTCCTTCCCAATATTGAGCACGATGAGTTCCACCAAGCCTTTAGTGTTCATAAGCAATCCCAAAGCCATCGCCTCCCTCGCCGGCATGAAAAACGCCATCGCCGCCGCAAACGTCGCCAGAATCTTCCCTGCACACGCCGTGGAAATAACCAGCGCCAGCAGCCCCCATGATTTTCCGCCGTTGATCTTCGTCACATTCGTCTTCAACCCACTCGACGCAAAATACAGAGGAAGGAGAAGCCCCGACACGAAATCCTCAATCCTCTCGATCAATCTCTCCGCAAATCTCCCCTCCTTCGCCACCGTCAATCCAAACACAAAACCCCCGAAAATCGAATGAATTCCGATCAAATCGGTCACAAACCCACAAACCAACACTCCGATCAACGTCAAACAGACATACCCCTCCTCGACCGCGTCATCCTCGTACGAACACCGCTGTCCAACCCACTTCATTCCTGGTCGGACCACCGTCATCATGAAAACGACAAATCCAGCTCCAGAGAGTAGGACCCACACGGAAACTAACGAACTTCTCTGTACTGTAACAGAGTTATCGTTGCCCGTTAGAGCAATGGCGAGTGCGAGGAGAATCCAAGCAGCCATGTCGTTAAATGCGGCGGCCGCCATGGCAATCTCGCCGACTTCGGTGGTGAGAAGCTTAAGCTCCGCTAAAATGCGCGTCAGAACAGGAAAAGCAGTAATGGACAGAGCAACGCCGATGAACACAACAAATTGCCAGTACCCGACGTTATCGGCACCGTCGACGGTTTTACGGAGTACAAAGGCGACACCGGTGCCAGAGAGGAAAGGGACGGCGATTCCAGCGACGGCGATTCCAAAAGCCCGCCGCCCGCTACGGCGAACAGAGGACAAATCGAGTTCCAATCCAACCAAAAACAAAAAGAACAACAACCCAATACTAGCAACCGTTTCAAGAATCTGTGTACTCCAATCCGGAAAAACCCAGTTCAAATAAGCTTGATTCCGACCAAAAACAGAGGGACCCAGAAGAATCCCGCCCTGAAATTCAAAAATCCTCCATTAACAGAGTCAAAAAGTGGCAGAATCAGAATCAGAACAAAGAAATGAACTTACGAGGATTTCGGCGATGACTTTGGGCTGGCGGAGGGGCTTGAGGATGGCGGCGAGGAGGCGCGTGAGGAGGAGGATTAAAACAGATTGAAGGATTAAGAGAGGGAAGGCGAAATTGAGGGGGTTGTCGCCTTGCCAGACGCCGTTAGAGGCGGTTTTAATGGAGGTTATGTTCACTTTCATCGTCGTCCTCCTCTCTGCAAATCTTTACTGTTTTTATTGGTTGGGAGTTTGGAACTAATCTTTTATCATTCCCTTGGAGTGTATTGATATAATTTATAGAACAACTTAATCCCCAAATGGTTTGAATTTTAATTATATTTTATTTTTTAAAATTTAATTATCTTTTTTTTTTTAATAAATTAGTTATATATATATAATTTAATAAAATTGTGTTTTAAACTTGGATGAGTAACATTGTATTTTTTTTTAATAAATAATATGTACAGTATGAACTGATTCGACTCGGTAGATAAATGACATTAGGACAAGTTTTGGTTCGGTAGTCAAATTTTTCCTTATTTTTTAAAATCAAATTATATAACTAAATTTTAATATTTTTAAAATTAGAAGGCTAAATTAAATTTGTAATTTGGAATGATGTTATAAGTAAATTTCCTCCAAACTACTAACTAATTTCAATTCTAGTTGACCTAATGTCAACTTTCTGTTTCCAATTCTACCCTCCTCAATACAAGACATAATAAGTTTTTTTTTTTTTTTTAACTTAAAATATATAAATAAATAAGCAAATGAAATTATCGAAATTTAACCTAAATTTCATAAATTTTTTAAATAGAATAAAAGAATAAAAATTTCCATAGTCAAAGATAAAAGAGTGAATCTCCATATTTGTGTGTGTATATATATATATATATATATATATATATATATATATATATATATATATATATGTATAGAAAAGACATTAAAGTCAAAAGATATGTTTGAAAATGCTGTTTTAATTTTTTTTTTTATTCTCATATTCTATTTTTCAAAAATTATGAAATTGAAAGACTCTTCGAAAAATGTATATTTTATTATTTTTTAAATAATTTATTAGTTTAAATATTAATGATAATATATGGCGTTATCTTATTTCATTTATCACTTTGATTAATTAAGATTTTTGTAGTTGATTTTTTTACTATTCTTTAATTTTATTGTGACCATTGGATTAATAATATCATTTTAAACGTCGATGATTTGATTTTATATGTAATTATTAATCTAAAAATAAAAAATAAAAAACAAACATTTTTTAGTTTCCAAATGTCAGGGGAGATGATGTGGCTATTAATTAGCCACGTGTACGTGGGGTAGAGCAAGGGAATTTTCTTTCTCACTCCCTTTTTCAACCCTGTTTGGACAAGCAGCTATCCTAAAAACTTTTAAAATGTAAATTAAATTTTAAAAAATGTAATATTCGATTAAATTCAAATTATATTATAATTAGAATATTAGACTTGAAAAAAACTAATTTATCTAGGAATTATGAAAATCTCTCTAAAAATTTAATATTTAAAATTAATCGGATAGAATATACAAATTAAATCTTTTTATTACAAGAATAATGAAATAGTCTCGGGTATTAATTAGTCTTCAAAGACTATAGAAGGGATGTACATACATCTTAGCATCTCAAGATGCTTGACGTCTCGTATTTTTAAGATGCTTAATACAAAAAATATTTAAAAATTTATGGTGTCTTCGTGACCCACACGTTTCTAAAACGACGATAGTCGTCTAACTTTATTTATTAGGTATATTTTAGTTACTTTTTTTTTCTTTTTTGTATTTTGTAATTAAAAGAAATTAGCATAAGAATCCTTTACTAAAAGAAAATTTACCTAACTGTCATTACATTTATGTATTTTATTTACATTAAAAAAAAAGTTAAATTATATGATATATATCTTAATTATTTTTCAACACTAATCTAAAGTGAAAAATTCCAATATATAAAATACCATAAGATGATTTCTCTGTATATATATATATATGTGTATATATAATCCTAAAATAAAAAATATTTTTAAAAAAGTATAAAGTATTTAAAGTTAAAATGAAAAATAAATTTTAATATTAAATATTTTATTAAAATTCTCAAATTTGGTTTTACAAAATAACATATAGAATTAAATAAGCTAAATTGATAAATAAAAAAATAATAATAAATAAAGACAAAAATGTTATAAAAATTAAAATTAGTTCTGCTAAATTAAAATATAAATTATTTCAAATTAGATAAAGGCATTATTGAAATAATACATAATTTTAATATAGTCTCATATAAAAATCCTACCAAACAGCACTATTATCTAAATATCAATATATTTTCTTTTTCTTTTCGAAACAAACTTGGCTTGACGATATGGAATCAACCCAAGAGAAATGATGGAATGGATTACATTGATGATCAATATCGATTCGAATCACTTCACAACAAATTTGATCAATACCACTTGAATTACTATAAGTTATAAACACAAGAATTTGCAAATAAAATTTAGCTCTCAACGAAGCTACAAAATAGAAAGTCTATTCTTTTTAATTTTAAAATGTCTTTACAACTTAATTGCATAACTCCCAAATTAAATTGACTAGAAATACTCATAACCTCCATATTAAAATGGTTAATCAACGGTGGAATATGGTAATCTATATGAGTTACAATATAACATTTAAGTCTTATATTAAAAACTAGGTTAATATGACATGACTAGTTAACGGTGGAATATGGTAATCTATGTGAGTTACAGTATAACCTTAAGTCTTATATTAAAAACTAGGTTAAATATGAGAAAAATATTTTAATTATAATTAAATAGTGCAATGAATGAAATGAGTTTGTTAGTCATATTTTGGAATTTAGGAGTTCATTAATTGAAGCTCAACTTTGCACAGCATATAAGGAGGTCTCCAACTATTTATAGAATTTCATTTTATGAGCTCACCATACTTGAATATAAGTGTAAAAAGTTTGTTGTAGCTTACTGGCTCTCGTCCTTGTAATTGGACCTTGAGGTATGTAAATTCTTTGGTCGTGGTCCATATCATTTGATTTAAAAAAATAACAATAATCCACGCAGAAAATTCCATAATAATTAAATTTAAAAAGACAAGAAGAGTAGAAAATTCAGAGCTCAATTTTCTAAGAATAAAAATGATCCATGGGTTTGATATTCTAATTAAAAAAGAGTTCAAATTTTATTTTAAAATTCTAATAATTGTGATGGAAATGTATAGAAGTATACATAAATTACAAACAGAATTTGGAAATATTAAGGATGTATAAATGCTGTCTATTTTCACTTTTAATTGGATCAACTTATTTGACTCCACTACCAATCAAACTTTTCAACGCCATGGCCCACTTAATGAATATATTCCATTAAAAAATTGACCAAAAAATCATTTTGTATTATTCGAACAATATGGGTCCGTTCAGATCTTTTATTGGGCCTAATTTTAAGATAAATAAATTATAAAATTGAATAAAAATATGTGGCGTCGCCCGGATTCGAACCGGAGACCTTCAGTGTGTTAGACTGACGTGATAACCAACTACACCACGACACCATTTTGTTCTTTTCTAATTTACTTTTAACTAATTATTGTAACTATGTATTCTAAGTACCTATTCGATCCATTAGTAAATTAAATTTTTTACCACAAACGGATTCGTTGAAGTGATTGAATTAGGTAAAACCGACCTTTTTTTTTTATTAAGTAAAAATTCAAAGTTTCAAACTTTTAGTCAAAATGATCGTTTTTTTTTTCAATATATCAATTTTGTGCTAATTTTTTTTTGTTGGTAAAAAATAAATCGAATTTATGAATATTATAATATTAAAAAAAAAGAAGAATCTAATTCTTTAAGATTTCTCTTTATTAATATTTAGATAATTGAATTAAACAGACTGTACAGCAACCTTCTAAATTTAATTTTACTAAACAGAAATAATGTAATTAGTTTTTAAATACTTCAAAAGTTTAAATTAATTAATCAATTACCTTTCCAAAAATACTATTATTATTATTGGTTTAAATTATTTACTAAAGAAACTGATAAGAATAAAGACAAAATTAAAAATTACCCAACTTGGGCCAATTATTTAAAAGTTTTGTACATCAGCTTGGGCTTGGCCCAGTTGTAATATTGGGTTCTTGAAAGCAAGCCCATTAAGATTTATGTGGGCCGAGCCTTTTCAGTCCTCCTCTCTTTATAAACAAGCAAGATCTGAGCGAAGAAGTCCCCGTTTTCATTTGTGAAAGAGAATCCAGACGACGAACGCAGACAGTCGAAGGAAGATGAGGAAGTTCGATCCATGGCCGGTGTTTTTCAGGCGAGAGTGGAAGAGGAACTGGCCGTTCCTTGTTGGTTTCGCCATAACTGGGGCCCTTATTACCAAGATGACCGCCGGACTTTCTGGTATGATGATCGATTTTTTTTTTTTTTTTTTTTTTTTTGGATTGAATTCGATTCCTTTACTTCTAATTGTGTTGATCCTTTTGACGTTTGATTTTCAGAGGAAGAGGTGAAGCAGTCTCCTTTCTACAAGAGGCACAATCGGTATTTTCTCGGAACCCTAATTTACTATCCCACGCCCCGCACTTTTGATTTGCATATGAATGAAATCTAGTGTTCGATACAATTTCGATTTTTCTTTTGATTTGTGGTTTTCGTCTGAAAAGTTATAAATCATTAATGAGAATTGTACATTTTATCACTTGTTTTCTTTCTTTTTGAATCGGGGTTGTTTATATTTATTGAGTGTGGTTGTGGTAAAGACTGGCCTAGATTGTTTATGTGCGTGTATTGCTTGCTGATTTTTCTTCGATGACCATCCAGATATGTCATCGTAGTTTCATTCTTTGGGAGTATACTCTTTAATTTTCCCATTTGATTGGAAGGCAATTTTAGAGGAAGGCTAAAAATCCATCATACATAATCCAAAATCATCTGTAGGAAGGAATGAATAGAGGGTAACTGAATTTTGACAGTAATCTTAAAGCTATTAGACTTATTACGCTTGTTTCCTTTTCTTCACATATGTTCCAAAGTTTGTGGAATATATGCATTTTGCGTAGATGTTATTATACAAATCACTCTCTTGGCTATGTTCATATTCCAGAAATTCGTAGTTGGGTATTGTTGATTTCACGGATGAGATATGTATTTGGTTTTCCATTTTTTTTCTTCTCTATCCTTTCACCTTTATGGCGATTGTTGGTCTCTAGAACTTAGGAATTTGCTTGACAAGTTAATTCGCTGGCTGCTGCAGGTGATATCTTAAAGGGGAATTGGTGCTACTTCAAAATGAGATGTTTTATTTGTTCAAAATAACAGATGCTGCGGTTAGTTTACAAGCCATTTGAAGCAAGCTTTATCGGTACTTCTCAGTATGTATCAAACTTGAAAGATTTTGTGATGTTTACTTTTTATTTGTAGTTGAATTCCTTCTCGTAGCATCATTGGATTGAAAAATTTGAACATCTGGTTGACCTGCTGCTTTAATTCAAAATGGTTGAACTTGTTCACACCACACCTTTTCTGATTAGTATTTCGTCTTCGTGACTCTAACTCTGATCATGACTAAGCTTCGAACAACTTTCATAGTTTAGTTGTTAAGGAATTCATCAGATGTTAATATTTTTTGAGTTCATTTCAAAGTTATGACATAAAAATTTGGTTAAATTACACTGAATGAAAACAACAATTTAATTCTTTAACTTCAGTTTTTGTAATTTATTCTGTCTACTTTTAGTTTTGAAATATTTTACTTCATCTTGACTCTACTCTTTAATACGTAACAATTTAATTTCTAAACTTTAAACCTTGTATTAATTAAATCTATATATGAAAAATGTTGTTAAATTTAATTAGATTTTGTTTACTAGATCACTCTTTAATGAGTGTACAGTCTAAAATAGAATTTCAGCTTAATGATAGATTTCAAATTTTATGACAAATGGTTGACCCACAGGATAAGAACAATCGATCGAGATATATATGTAGAATAATGTAGCATTAAAACCATACAAACTAAGCAGACCAAAGCATTGAACCTTCCATTACAGTAAACAAACTGCGAAACTGGCTTTATAATATTGCAGGTCAAAGAAAAGAAGTTACTACATATAGAGAAAAATAATGAAGCTAAAACAACCTTAAAACATGTCTTGGTGGAAGTGTCCTCCTGAAACAGTTTGTGCCCTCTGCAGATGGAGATTTAATGTGTAATTTCTTACCTGCACAACAGCAATTCCTAGCTACATGAGAATTTTGAAGCCTTTACCACGAACCCAAAATGATAACATTGACTAACTATTCTTCTTCTGATTATAAGCTGCTGTACATTCAACCCTCTAATTGGATTGATAATTCTATGCAAGCCCCTCTTCAGACTAGAATGTGACCTTGAGTCGGATCGTGTCGTCTTAATTCAAGATGTCTATATGTTCTTTAAATGTATAAACGTATAGTAGAATCACTGCTTCCATAACATAAGAAAAATTGTGATTTTTGGGATAGCCAAGTTTGCAGTAAAGTGAGGGCTTATATTAGTGAAGATGATGATGGCAGGATGTAATAAGAGCTATGAATATACCTCTAAACTTTGAATTTGTTCTTGATACTGGCATAATACATGCTTTAACTGATGAACTTCTTTTTTCTTCTCTTCTTGCTCGAGATTGCGCTCATGCTGAATCGCTACTGCTCTCTTTAAAATTTGGTTGTCATTTACCAAACTTTGGAAATGCTCCTTCAAAGATTCATGCTTTAACTGCAACAACATAATGTGGGAAGAACATTAACTTTACCTTTCACACAACATCCAAAAAGAGAATGAAAATTCAACTGGAAACCTTCTATAATACTACCTCCTCTGATTCTCTTGAATGAGCAGTTATGTCATGTTCAAAAGCTTCTAAAATCCTTGCAGCTCGAACTCTAGCATCATCGACATCCACCGTGCTCGCCATCTCCTGCACAAACATGTCCACCCATTTGCACCCATGCATTCCATTCCCTTCAGCAATGGCCGAACCGACATCTCTAGCTTCTTCGCCCTTCTCGTGTGACATTTGACTGCCTGATTTCACAAGTCCCCCAGAAAATCTTTCTTTTAGAATAAGATATCCAAGCCAATTATGTATTTGACTGCCTAAAATTAACTTACATGTAGCTGTTCTCTCATCAGGAAGCGTTGAACAATTCAGAATTGGTGCAGAATCGACACCAGCATTATAATCATCGAAGGAAGGTACCTATAGAACATAAATAGCATCTTTGATCATGTTATTATGATTCAGACAAAGGATAATCAAATCCTTCAAGACCTTAGCTTACAATTCCTATTGATATCAAACCATCATCTTAAAGTATCCAAAATAAACTAGAAAAAGGGAATTCATCTAAACCAGAAAAGGAAACGAACCTCGGCACCACCGACTCCAGGAAACATTTGAAGCAAAACCGAAGCAGAATCCTCAGGTCCAGAACCGAACTCCGATCGGGTCGAGGATCCGAAACTGGACCAACGAGACCTCTTAGCCGAAGAACAGGCCGTCGGAGAAGAAGATCCAAAGATCTCCTCAAACCCCACCCGCTTTCCACAGACTCCCGCCGACATGGCCTCCTCCTCTCTCTCTCTCTCTCTCTCTCCCTCCCAAAACCCTCCAAAATTTCCCTGAAAGCCGCTCTGTGGACCCAAAACAGAGATCGCCGGCGAAATCCTGAGGAATGAATCTGTCGGAAAAAGAAGCAACAGCGAAGAAAATTGTGGAGGGAAAGTGGGGGAATGATAGGGTTTGATAAAGGAGCAGATCGAAAGAAGCGAAGGGTGAGGCAAGGTTTTGGCGTTTATAATGGGGTTTGGAATCTCTTCATATTTCAACCATTCAAGTTCACAGTCCCCCTGGATCCAAGATCAAGATAAAAAGTATCTCTGCAGGAGACAGACAGTGGAGCGCCCAACATATCACAAAAATAATCAAAAAATTGTAAAGTTGGGGGTAACATTTAAAGGTTTTTTTTTTTTTTTTTTTTTTTTTTGTCTACCACTCAGATATTTGAATCCTCTCAACTCGATCAAAGGTATCGAGACTTGATCTTACTTTTAAAACTATTCGTTGCAAGTTCGAACCTGTCTTGCTAACAAAAAGGACATGAGACCATCTCGATACGTAGTTTAACTAAAAAACAAGTCCGATTTGATTTAAGAATAATGTTTTTTTATTGAATCAATGTTTATTATATGAACTTACATATGGTAGCCTAATAGTAGCATCTCTTGCCTTTGCTCAGACCATAAACGTTGTCTGATTGCTGCGAAGCAAATTCAGTATATCAATATAAATATATCATTTACAGTGATGAGCATTCACTTTTGTTGAGAGTTCTTGCAGGTTGATATGAACCGATGGATTCTCCAGTTTCAGCAGCTGATGAACTTCCTTCTCCATCGCCATTGTTTCTCTCATCAAACACTCCATACAAAACCCAATTGAACTCAAACAAAGTGTCATTTGCCCTCTCTGATTTGCCTCACCTTCTTCATTTGTGTAAGCTTTGGCCAGTATTTCATTTGCATGTTGGCAGAAAGAGCCCACAATTTTCTCAACATCTTCTTCAACTAGAGCAAGAGCTCTGCATCCATCATTTGGAATCATCTTCCCCATCTCCATTTCAGAACACTGATTCTTGTTTGTGTTCTGTAATTCCTTCATCATGCTCAGTTTCTCCATGAAATTCAGTGAACATCCAACTTGTTTGCAGAAAGCATCCATGTCTTCACTTAAACTATCATGAACCTCCTTCCCAACAACCCCAGATCTATTAAGTTCTAAACAGAGGAGATTCATTTCATGCGGTAGAAACTGTAAGATATTCACTATTTTCTGCAGGGATTTCAGAAGATTATCATAGCAGCCACTTTGGAAAGGTGTGAACCAGAAATTAGGCTCAAACCTAGCTTCAGCAATGAACTTTTCTAATTGACTAACATGGGATTTCAGAGTTTTGTGATGTTCTATCAGTGAAATGAAATTGAAATTCTTTTGGGGAATAAGGATTACCCTTTTGATGCACTCTTGAAGAGCCTCCAAACTCCTTGAGAACTCTGTTTTAGCTAAAGTTGCTGCTCTTGTTGGGTTGAAGATAAGCTCCATTGTTAAGAAACAGATCAATCCAATGCAAGCTTCTGTGATTCTAGCATTAGCAAACTCAGATGGAATGCCATAATTCTTCCTCCCAAGAACTAGCAATGCGCCTAATGCTGAGGAAGTCGCACCGGCTGGACCATACATTCTACTATGAACTAGAAAGCTGGTAAAAACAACCCAAGGAAGAAGAGGTAATAGCCATAAATACTCAAGTTTTCTCAAAATAAAACAGCACAGAACGCCATAGATTGACCCCATTGCCGTCCCTTGAGCTCGAGCGTTTGCAACAGTAAATACGGCTTGTCTCTCTGTTGCAAGGCTGATGGCAACCGTCAATCCTGACCAATACCCATTCGACTTTGTATAAGTCAGACCCAGAAACACAGCAAGCCCCAAAGTAATCGAGCATTTCAGCGCAAAACACAAACTCTGCTTTGTAGGCAAGATGTTCGACAAAATGCCCCAACGACTATTTTTGGTACCGCCGTCTCTCAACTCGGTTACTTCTATCCCGTTGGCTTTCCGATCGATTTCCACATCGGAGACAAGATTCCGGGTGGCGGCGGCGGCGGCAGTTGAGCCATAGTGAAGAAGTTCCATACAACGCAAGAAGAACGAAGGCGGAAGAATCTGAGGGGTAATGAGAGAAACGTTGAGAGGCGGAGGGTTTGAGAATGGCGGCTTCGTCTCCGGCGCGGTTGTGGCGTTAGGAGGAAAGGAAATCTTGAAACTCTGTAGCTTTGAAGTGGCTTTGGGTTTGAGATTGTTGAGCGAATTGCAGAGTTCTTCGTCCATTGCTCCGATCGCAATGGAAGGGGAAGTTAAGGCCGCTTCCATTCCTCTCAGAGCAACCTCAAATCCTTCCAACTTTTCTGCAATCTCCTTCTGTTGCCGCTCCCAAATCATCCCTCCCTGCGTTCATGAGATTTGTTTAAGTTAATAATTTTACAATTTTCTTTAGAAATTTTAAATTAAAATATAGCAATCAAACATCATACCAGATGTGGTTGGATGGATCGAAGCAGCTTAGTTCCGGTGGTGGATAGGGACTTGGCTTCGGCCATTGACGCAACCGCCTCTGCTTTGGTCTTGGCGCCGAACCCTTCCACCATGGCCCCCATCCTCTCGCACCCATTATCACAATAAGCTCTACTAAGTTTCCTTATCTACACCCCAAACAACAAATAATTATTTTATTATACTTTTACTAAATACATCAAAAAGAAAAATATATATACACATTAACCTAAAATAAGTAATTAACTAGTAGCGTTCATATCACCCAATTTTTTTTTTTTTTTTTTTACGGTTTGGGTAAGGTTGAAATTTTTTAAAATCGAACCATTTTAGTTGAAAAATCGAAAATAGGGTTAAAATCCAATCTAACTTTATTTCTAAGATTATTATAAATATTAAGAATATTTAACGTTTGCAACCGATATTAGTAATGTATTTTGAGTGGTGAACATTTAATATTTAAAATTAGATGAGATTTTAGTTATTAATGTAAAATATTAATTAATGAATTTTTTATATAACTTTTTTTTTTTGTTTGACGTAAATCATTAATGGTATGTTTCCATTAGAATTTTTTAAACTAAGTTAAATTAAATTATAAGAGTGTTCCTCAACTAAAAATGCTTATAAAAATATTTTTTTAGAAAAAAATATATAATTTTGTAATATACAAATTTAAAATTTAAAATTAAATATATAAATATTCAGCATTTATAAAACCAACACTATTTTTCAAAAGTCTTTGTCATAAAACCATTCATTTACAGCCATTAATTTTGAAAAATATTTAATAAAACAAATCGTATTATTCACCATATACTTAGATTGAATGAATAATGTTTACTCCAAATAATTAATAATAATAATATGTTACAAATTTTTGTTCTTATAAGCAAAAATTTTCGTAATATGAAAATTTTAAATTTTTTATTTTAAAGTTCGTTTTACCTGAAAGGAAGCGAGCCGAGGGTACGGCAACACCATAGCAACGACGGCGGCGAGAGCTCCGGCAGCCGTACTGGACGCAACGCGAATTGGGTGCATAATGAAACTCGTCTGGCCGCCGTGAATCACCGTCCCAACGTACACAATCACCAGCTGTCCAAACGCGATTCGCTTAGTCAGCACGTGGGTTCTCATCGGAAGCGCCACCACAAACGCACTAATTGCCACAGCCACCGCCGCAGACAACCCACCGGTGAACCGCTCCGGTCCGACCAGATACAAGCAAGGAACAGACAAGACCAACACTGACACCACTGCCCACATCACGTGCCACACACCCCTAACGGCGTCGCCAATAGAAACGGCGTCCGTAAGTACAATTGAAATAGTTGTGAAGTAAGAGAAAGCCGGAAATGACAGTAACTGACTCACTGACGCCGGTCCGAACATCATGACCCCGCCAATTAAGCTACAAGCGAAAGCCGCTCGCAGAGCCGAGCCGAGCCGAATCCGCCACAGCACCGCCGTGGTCGTCACTGCCGCCGCCATTATTAGCGGTGTTTGTAGTAGGAGAAAAAGGTAGGCTGAGCGAGAGAGAAAAAAAACTAAGGCAAAGAAGAGAAGAAATGTGTATGATGGCAATATAATTTTTACTTGCAATTAATATATAAGCCAATGTTTGGTAGGAGAATGGGACAGTGGAGTACACATATATAATATAATGGCATTCGAATATATTTACCATTTGGAAAAAAAAAATGTCAAATATTTCAAATTGGTATCCGGCCCTACTTACAGTTCCAAACTCGAGACGAACCCTTCGAGGGATTGTATGAAAAGAGAGCCTAATCATACTTTATCTCAATATCACGTTACGTACTAGGTACTAACGAATCATCATACTCGTGTAAGATTCCTTAATCACCGTGTACAGTGTCACAATTGCACTTGTGAACTTTTGTGATTGTGACACTGTACAGGCTGGCACTTTACGCTGTACACTGTTACGTACTAAACATTCACTCCCAATATTGAGATAGTCAAGTGAATTTGGGATCGCGTCGCCTATGACTTTGTTTTGAAGAAAACGAGGGCAGGGAGATTATCGAAAGGGTGTTTGAAATGAAAGCAACCTCATATGACTACAAACAAAAGTCAAGACAACAGCTTAAATAACATATAATTTTTTGGATAAGGAGAATTTGACAACTAATCACAAACATTTTGAGGTGGTTTAGGTTTGATAGCTTAAACGTGATTTCGCCGAACGGTCACACAAAATCTAGATAAGAGGAGTTGATAACGGATCACATCCCTTTTAGTACATTGTGAGACATTACAAGCCTACCAGACAAATATAATTATGTCGAAACATCACATACTTACTATTCATCATGAAAGTAGTCAAGGAAAACAATAAAGTGATGCAGTCACGGGTAACACGCTTTAAACAAGCATGACCGTGACACACAACTGTGTCGACAATTACCCATTTCCTGTGGCGACAACATGATTGTAACGAGGTTAATCTCGATCAAAAATCATGTTTTAAGCTTTTATAATCTCATCTTTTAATTTAATTATTAAAAATAAATAATTATTAAAAGGCATAGAAAAAATTGTAATTTTAATTCTAACACTAAGTTTTGCATTTGATTACATTTTGGTTCGCATGTAAGATTGTTATTAATTAAAAAGTCGATGTGATATTTTGTTATTATTATTAATTTATTTTCTATTTTCTCTCCTCTTTTTATCCTTTTATATTCGTTCATACATGATTGTCGTCGTTGTCATCATCATTATTTGTCGTGTTCGTTATCTTTTTTTTTATTCTTATTCTTATCTTTCCAATTTCTTCTTTCTCCCTTCTTCCCCGCGTTTCTCCTTTCATGCCCGAACAACAATCTCAGTCTCGATAAAGGTTTCCCGTTACTTCTCCACTTGATTACGCTTCTTATATTAGTTTTCATGTTACGTGAATGATTTTCCTCAACTTTGCACTCGATGACACATCTTCAATTCACTTTTTGGTGCTCGGAAGATTATTTGTCTCGACCTTGTTGCTTCATTTCCTCAATTACACTAAGTTCGTCCCTTTAGTGCATTCATCCAAAGTTAGGGTTTATCTTTGTCTCAGCCTTGGTCTCGACTTTTTTTTCTTTATCTGGGTCCTTTCATACTGTATATATGACAAATGTTATTTTGTTTGTTCATCTAACTCTTCTTCTTTGTGATTTGTTATCCTTACTCCTGTGATGTCCCACATTGGTTGGGGAGGAGAACAAAACACCATTTATAAGTGTATGAAAACTTTTTCCTAGCAGACGCGTTTTAAAATCTTGAGAGAAAACTCAAATTGGAGAATATTTGCTAGCAGTGAGTCTGGGTTGTTACAACTCCTCTCTTAGATAAGGTTGATGTGAGCCCAAGAAGATCTCGAGAACATTTCTTTGTTCTTCAACCTTGTCTACAATTTCACAAGCACTCCACCTTCAACGAGGAAGAGCTCACATTCTCTATGTTAAAAACAAATATTTAAATGAGAACTTTTGAGCGTTTCTTATGTTTTTTCCATACAAATTAGGTTAAAAATAAAACTCGATGGAATTGAATCAAGATGTCACCAGTCGAGGACACGCATGACGTGTGTCTCCTTAAGAAGTTGATTGCTCCTTTCAATGAGACCGACTAGAGGGGCAACCTTTGCCCCATGTGCGGAGGCCAATGAGTTGCATTTGGGTTTTGACACATTCTATTTTCTCCACATAGTTTTTGTATGTCGGTTTGAATTTTGTCCTGCATTAGGCTTCTTCTCGTAAATGTTGTGTTTGTGTGTTTTTTTTTTTTTTTTATCGTCCAAAATGATCATATTGGCTATCGAATGGATAATAAAGGGATAAAATGAACCATTTTTAAAATTATATATCCTATCTTAATACTTTTAACTCTTTGAAATTTAGTTTATGTTCTTTTAAATGATTGATTTTTTTTTAAAGAAAATAATATTTGTTTTAAACCTGAATTTCACCGGTCAGTATCAATTTCAACCTATTTTAAATTTATTAAATTAATAAAAATATCCTTCAATTTTATCTCAAAAATATTTATAAACTTAAAAAAAATTAAAAATACCCGAATGAAAATTTTGAATAAAAATCGAACTTTTAAAATATACCCTTAAAAAAAATGGTAAACGAACTCTCATTATTATTATTATTATTATTATTTTTACAGTTGAAAAATATTCGTGAGTTTTCAAAATTAAAAAATTTAGAAATAATCTATGAGAGGTTCGTAAACCGTTTTCATTTATATTAACAGTAATTTTTTTTTTTAACTTTTCTTTACAAAGGTAAAATATGTGTATGCTACTTTTCAAATTATCTTCATATTTCATTAAAATATAGTCCGACTAAGAGTATTTTTTAATTTTTTTTAATTGAAGGATTTAATGAAAATTTTTAAAACTCAACAATATTTTTTTGATAATATTTAAAGCTATAAAACTAACCATAAAAGTATTTTTTAGATTTTTTTTATACAAATATCTTTAAATTTTAAAAAATTCACAAGTATTTTTCTTTTTTAGAGAAAATACAAAATTTATAAATGTTTTTAATAATTAAACTTTTTCATGTGAATAATCCTGAAATATCATAAAACATGTGATAATCATTTTTACTTTATTTTTTTCAGGAAAAAACACACTTTTTTTTATTAAAAAAAAGGATTCGTAGAAACTACCTATATATTAATTACTATATTAGGAACTTTTATGTCAGTTATCAATAATCTTTGTTCACGAGACCATAAGACTTAGTTTAAGGATGGTCAACCGTTCAAAAATTAAATCCATACGTTTAAAAAATAAAAGTTAGAAAACATTATGGTAAAATAAATTCAATCATTATTATTATTATTATTATTATTATTATTATTTTTTAATGAAACATGTGGCCATTAGAACATATTGTATAATTGGATTTATTGGGGTTTGGAAATATTTATTTAGCTCAATATGTGCCCTCATCTAAGTAGCAATAAATTTGATCATTAAAATCCTTTATTTTTTTAATTAAAACTTACCATAATGTTTGGTTCTCTCACAAATTTCCTTTTCAACTCTCTTACTTTCAATAATTATTAATATTAAAATAACTATAATTAACCAATAATTAATATATATTCTTTTCTTTGACGTAAAAGGTTCAAATACCAAAATTTATATTTAAATGGTTAATGTTGTTATAAATATTACAATGTACCCTTCTTTCGATGTGATGTCCAGTTAAAGAAAAGGTACAATATCCCATTCCAATGATTAATAACTACTAAAAATAATTAAATTTTATTTAAATGAATTATTAATATTGTTGTATAAATTAAAAAAATAATAATAATGTGGATTTTGATCTCTTCTCGGTTACAATGTACATAAGTTGGATTGGATTGCGTTGGGTTGAAAAAATCTTTTGAACTAACTCGAAATTTTGGGTCGGTTGGATTGGTAACCCGAATAATTCAAATAAAGTTCAATTTTTTTATTAAAAGTTTTAAAATATATATATATATTATAAAATATTACAAGATTAAAACATTAAACTTTATTTTAGAAAAATATCTACATGGGTTGATCCAATTCCAACTGGGTTATTTTACAAACATTTAGATTATATTAATTGCCAATTATTTATTGGATTAATTAAATGCTAATTCACCACTTGTGTTAGTTAAATATTTATGTGGAAGGTTATTTTTGTCAATTTATCTTTGTCAAAATAATTGCCCCATTAGTGCATGCACTTATTATTTCCTAAATTTCTTTCTATTATTATTATTGGATTTATTTTAATGGGTTTACCATATATATTATATTTGATATTTTATTATAAGTCAAATAATATCTGATAGGTGTCTTCTTACTATATATCTTTACATTTATTGATCTTTCTATTTATTACTATTTTCATATTATTCTAATTTATTTGATTATAAATAGAAAACAAATACCAATCATTGATTAAGCAAACATTTTCAATCGAGTCTGATAATTATTTTCTAAAATTCTAAAATTTTAAAATTCTTAAAAATAAAATTTTACTAAATTGTCAAAACACAATTGGTTGAAATTCTTAATATATATACATGTATGTATATGTATCTGTATATTTCCACATGCATGATATTTTATATCTAGAAATATATGTATATATATTTATTACATAACATATTTATCTTGGAATTCAATTTCAACTACCCAATTAAAACAAAATTAATTTTGGTCTATCCGTTCATGTTCCCTATGCATTAAAATATTTATGTAAAAAAAAATATATGTAATTAGTTTGATGTTACATTTTTAATTTTTAATTTTTAATTTTATAATTTTATAATTTCTTCTCGTTTATCAAATTTTATTAATAATAATAATTTAAATCTAATGAATCTCTTATGTCATAATTTTCTACCGTCATCGTTTAGTGGATAAAAGTTACTCCATGGATCACATACTAATCTTTTCTAATAACTCATATGGGAAGATTTGATCCCTTAATATCCGCTCTTTGCTACGTAGTACTATAGTACGTTCCAAGGGTTGAATTTTTCACCCGTGAGCTGGGTAAGAAATAGAGTCACTAATATATTTTATAAAAATTTAATGCATTTAAATAAAGTATGGTAACAAGCGTGTTAATCAAATATAGATTTCGTTAAGCTAACTCGTGTTGTTTCGGGAATAAATACCCAAAATGCCCCCTAATGTTAGTTTTGATTAGTGGTATGGATTCAATGGATCTGAATTTGGAGGCCCACCTGCACTGGGTTCTGGCCCACTGTACTAAAAATTAATTTAATTTTGAGTAATATTGGTAACAACCTAAACATATGGAGACGAATAATCCCTCTACCCCAGGTAACGGGTAAGGAGGAACACGTGGCATATTTTGATTGACTATTTGCCAAGTGGCCTACTAGTGGCCGGTCAATTTAATATCGTTCAGGAAAACTGACGGCTCTGATGCGTCCCTAGCCATCAGGAGCTTGCCTTTGCGGCAATGGCGGAGACCCAAGAGAATGATTCGTACACGTGTACTTGACGTGTCTTCTTTTCGTTGGTTTTCTGATTTGGAAGCCAATTATTGAGAATTTATGTCACACAAAGACAGAAAAAAAATAAATAATAATTGAGTCCTAGATTTAGAAAATTGTTGTAATATCTGTTATCTAATTTAACAAAATAATAATAATAATAATAATTATTTTCATAAATTCAATAAAATTCTAACGGTATTATTATTATTATTTTTTTTAATTTTCTATAAAAATATTATTATTTATTATATCTTTATAATAAAATTTATTCTACGAATAATTGAACTTTTAAAAATATTAGAGATTTTTTTTTTTCATAAAATCAATTATTGAAATTTTTTAAAAGTGCTGAACATTTGTTCTAAGGTTATAATTGTAAAATATTATACGTCATTTTCATTTTTCATAATTTACTTATTTCAAATCATCTTGGTTTCAAACACTTATAACTTTAACCATATTTTCATATTTTAAAATTTTAGAATTTAAAATTATTTTAAGACCATCAAACAAATCATAGGATTTATTCCTTCTTGTTCTATATAAAATATAATATCATCGACGAACAAAATTGATTATTTTCTAGGTTAATTTAAAATTTATAAATATTTTTGGAATAAGAATATTATTATTTGTTATAAATATGATAAAGTATTTATTTTGTTATCTTAGGTATGCAACCTTATTTCATCTTGAAATCTATGGATGTCGATCATAAACATAGCACATGATTGCATCAAACCTGATAAGACTTTTATATCTATACATAGTTTGAACATACTTCTATCAGCTTAAAACAATTCGAATATTACCATTGTTAGCTCACCATATAAATAATTATTTAATGCATGTAAACTCTAGGCCAATTTTTAATTTTTTCCTGAATTACTTATAAATTCAAAATTAACGGTTTAATATTTTAATAGACGCAAAACTCATATCTAATATAATTATTTTATTTATTTATTTATTTGTTATTATTTATTTTAATGGATTATGCGTTTATTATACCTACAACAATTGGTGCCCTTTTGGATTCTTTAGCACCCAGTCTTCTCTAATAAATTCACCCTTTATTTTATAAAATATCTCAATATTTTATGAAAATATACCATAACCAAGTATTTTAACTCTAATATTTTATCAACTAATTCTGTCGGCCCAATTATCATGGGCCTTTGCCACCGAATGTAGCCCAGTTTCTGCGGCCCATTTATCAAACCCAATTAGTTGGAAGAAGCACAAATTGTCACAAATGCCCCTATGGACTGTTGCCATTTCTGTCTATCCCGTTTTTGTATGAAATATATCACTAAGGAGACTCAACACGCTAACGCATCACCAAACACCACAAAAGAAAAGATCTACATGATATCATGACGAACATAAACATCGAAGATACGAATCTATACTAATATAATATAATGGGGAAGTATCTCGATGCACGTGACATACATAAATGCATGATGTCCTAATGATTTAAAAACCATGGCTTAACTTCAAAATCATTCCATTTCCCTTTCATTCATGTTAGAGTTCACAGATGCATCATGCATCATCATATAATCTATTGTACGATTACAAATGGCAAGACGTAGTATGACATCCATTGTTTTTCATTTTGTTCCTATCAAGATATATTAGACATCACATACATACATAACATGGTATTATACATCACCGCATAACATACATAAACGCAACATAATATCATGACGCATGCATAACCCATCAAATCCAAGTCAACATATGTGAGCTCATCACATAAATTTAAAGTTCAAACATTTGTGTTACATGTTTTCATTGTTTTTAAATTATGTTTGGAAACATATGTGTTAATGTTTTCATTGTTTCTTATAACAAGTTGTGTTACTTTTCATCTTGTCTCACAAACATGTCTAATTCTATCTAATCAAATAGACTATGAATATTTATATATATTTTTTCAAATATTTGAACATATTTTAAAAAACATTATTATATAGTTGTGAATAAAATATATATAATTTGTGGCTATTATTATTACAATTATTTTTTCATATACAAAATAATAAAAAAAAAATACACTATGGAACCATCTAGATAATTTTAGACAATTAAAAAAAAAACAATAAAATTGTAATTAAAAATGAGAAGAAAATTCAATATTTGTTCCGCGTGTCGGGGAAAGGGTTTCTAAAATATACGGCGCGAGAGGGGGAGTGGGAAATCTAAGTCTACGCCGACCTTGTCTGATAAAATCTGGCCGTCCATTCTCTCTTCAATCCAACGGTTCGGATAAGCCACAGGGATTCCGAACCTTCTGGAATTTTTTGAATTTTCTGGGTATATAATCATCTCATTGCCCTCTGTAACACTACTTCACATAACCTAGTTACGCCTCTCGTTCATTTCATCTTTCTTCCCAAATCTCCGCTTCTTCTTTCTTTGATCCACATTCATCTCTTCTTCCTAGCTACCACCGTAGCTGAACACCATAATGGCCGGCAAGGGAGAAGGTCCGGCTATCGGAATCGATCTCGGAACCACCTACTCTTGCGTTGGTGTCTGGCAACATGACCGTGTTGAGATCATTGCCAATGACCAGGGTAACAGGACTACTCCTTCCTATGTTGGATTCACCGACACCGAGCGTTTGATTGGTAATGCTGCTAAGAACCAGGTCGCCATGAACCCGATAAACACTGTCTTTGGTAAGATCTATCTCCTTCGCTTTCTTTGTTATCGGATCTCGTCTCACCTCGAGTTTCGTTCAGTTTTTAACGACATTATTAGTTATTCTCTTTTTTTGTTGCCTTCGGATTTAGAAATGTTGTTCTTGGTGAATGTGTTCTGGTTTTGTCTATGTTTTTGATTTGTAGATCTCGTTTTATTCTTGGAAGTTCTTTTAGATCTGAGTTTTGTATCGATAATTAATCCTGTTTCTTGTGGATCCGTTGTTTTCAGTTATAGCATGATTTAAATGTGCCATGTATGTAATATAGCATTGATGATATAGACTGGACTTCTTTTTTATACGCAGAGAACTTATTAGTATGTAGCTGTATTGTTCCCCATGGTGCATTCTTTTATTGTTATAGCTTTGAATCTCGTATTATTGCACTTCGATTGGTCCGATCGTGGATAACCTTTATTCTCAAGTGGTGGTTCTCTTAATAACCTTTGTTGTCCATTGAGGAGTTCTGTACTTTAGTTCAATGTGATGGAAAATCATATATTCATAATGTCTTTCGGCATTGTCACGACAGTTCCTAACAGGTTCTAGTCCTCCTGCATTGGTGTTTTGTTTCATATTTACAAGATTAGACTGTTAGTTTTAGTCAATGAGTCTCTCCAATCGCATGGCATTTATGAATTGGCTATCGTACTCTGTTTTTGTCATCGATTCTCTGTTTTGATGTGTTTCGAATTGAGTTGTTAACTAATTAATTGTCTGAATGAATTGGGTGCAGACGCGAAGAGGTTGATCGGAAGAAGATTCAGTGACTCTTCAGTCCAGAGCGACATCAAGTTGTGGCCTTTCAAGGTCATCCCTGGCCCTGGTGACAAGCCCATGATTGAGGTTAACTACAAGGGTGAAGAGAAGCAGTTCGCTGCTGAAGAAATCTCTTCCATGGTTCTCATTAAGATGCGTGAGATTGCTGAAGCTTACCTTGGTTTCAACGTGAAGAATGCCGTGGTCACCGTTCCTGCTTATTTCAACGACTCCCAACGTCAGGCCACCAAGGATGCTGGTGTTATTGCTGGTCTCAATGTCATGAGAATCATCAATGAGCCCACGGCTGCTGCCATTGCCTATGGTCTTGACAAGAAGGCAACCAGTGTTGGGGAAAAGAACGTTTTGATTTTCGATCTTGGAGGTGGTACTTTTGATGTCTCTCTTCTCACCATTGAAGAGGGTATCTTTGAGGTGAAGGCCACTGCTGGAGATACTCACCTTGGTGGTGAAGATTTCGACAATAGATTGGTCAACC
The DNA here is from genome assembly GCF_002738345.1 of Cucurbita maxima. NCBI lineage: Eukaryota > Viridiplantae > Streptophyta > Magnoliopsida > Cucurbitales > Cucurbitaceae > Cucurbita > Cucurbita maxima. Next base: position 918,605 of record NW_019272065.1, read on the forward strand.
ACTTTGTCCAGGAATTCAAGAGGAAGCACAAGAAGGACATTAGTGGCAACCCAAGGGCTCTCAGAAGGTTGAGAACCTCGTGTGAGAGGGCTAAGAGGACTCTCTCATCCACTGCTCAGACCACCATTGAGATTGACTCCTTGTATGAAGGAATCGACTTCTACTCTACCATCACTCGTGCCAGATTCGAGGAATTGAACATGGATCTTTTCAGAAAGTGTATGGAACCCGTCGAGAAGTGTTTGCGGGATGCAAAGATGGACAAGAGCACCGTCCACGATGTTGTTCTTGTCGGTGGATCCACTAGGATCCCCAAGGTCCAACAGTTACTGCAGGATTTCTTCAATGGCAAGGAGCTTTGCAAGAGCATTAACCCCGATGAAGCTGTTGCCTATGGTGCCGCAGTTCAAGCTGCCATCTTGAGCGGTGAAGGCAATGAGAAAGTTCAAGATCTTCTTTTGTTGGATGTTACCCCACTCTCGCTTGGCTTGGAAACCGCCGGTGGTGTCATGACTGTCTTGATTCCAAGAAACACCACAATTCCCACGAAGAAGGAGCAGGTATTCTCTACCTACTCCGACAACCAGCCTGGTGTGTTGATCCAAGTATACGAAGGAGAAAGAACAAGAACCCGCGACAACAATTTGCTTGGAAAATTCGAGCTCTCCGGCATCCCTCCAGCTCCCAGAGGTGTACCTCAAATCACAGTGTGTTTCGATATCGATGCCAACGGTATCTTGAACGTGTCTGCGGAAGACAAGACCACCGGCCAAAAGAACAAGATCACAATCACCAACGACAAGGGAAGACTCTCAAAGGAGGAGATCGAGAAAATGGTTCAAGAGGCAGAGAAGTACAAGTCGGAGGATGAAGAGCACAAGAAGAAGGTAGAAGCCAAAAACGCCTTGGAGAACTACGCATACAACATGAGGAACACAGTGAACGACGAGAAGATCGGCGCCAAGCTATCCCCAGCTGACAAGAAGAAGATCGAAGATGCCATCGAGCAGTCCATCCAGTGGCTTGACGCCAACCAGCTGGCTGAAGCCGATGAGTTCGAAGACAAGATGAAGGAGTTGGAGAGCATCTGCAACCCAATCATCGCCAAGATGTACCAAGGCGCTGGAGCTGATATGGGCGGCGCTGATGACGACAGCATCCCGACCGGCGCTAGCGGAGGTAGCGGTGCTGGTCCCAAGATCGAGGAAGTCGACTAAGCGAGTTCGACTGTCCAAGAAGTATTTGCAATGTCGGGTCGTATCGCACTTTTTTGTCATTTTGGAACCGTGGAATTTTGAATTATGGCCCAACGAGTGTAAGCCACCGTTTTTTTTTGGTCTCCCACTCTCTGTTATAAAAGTTTCGTTGAAGACATTTTAGTGAGCGGTGGAAATTACTTGTAAGCCACAAAACTCCCTCAGCTTACTTTTGCAGATGTAAAATTATTATGAGGACTTTTACTAAAGAGATCGTTTTGGGTTCTTCTAGATTAGTAATTTAATATGGAGATATGTTTTCAAAGCTCCGTATAGAGGTGGTGTTATTACACGAGGTTTGAGCTTGGAAGTATACAATTGGAGATATCAGAATTGTGGGAATGCTTATCTCATCAGAATTGTGGGAATGCTTATCTCAGCCGCCAACCTTGACTCTCTTTCTATATCCTTCACACTCAAAGCCATCGAATTTTATATATCCTTCTATTTTTTGTAAAACTTCTTTCTACTTTATTTTAAGTACTTAATTTATGGAGTCAAAGCAAACTCAATATTCAAAATCAATTCCGAGGATTTTAAATTTTATTGGATCGAATCAAATCTTTTTGTGGTGGATTTTATCTTTATTTATTCAATTTCAGTCAATTGAGTTGAATTTTCAATTAATTTAAATGTCAATTCAAGTGTTGATTTTTTACACTTTATAGAAGTGATAAGTTGATCTGGTATTCGCTTTTATTACAAGTTCTCATGGAAAAAGAATCAATGAAGATAAGTATAAGTCGTCAGATTTGAATATTATGAACTAAGAAGATATATAAACTGCAAGAACACCACCATCCATATAGGAACCAAATCATCGAGACGACTCGGAGTTGCAAATGGGTTCACGGGATCGACATAATCGCTTTCAATTACGGACAAAATTTGGCTATAATCAAACAACCAATGATATTTGTATAAATGACAAAAAAAAAAAAAAAAAAAAACAAATATAAGTTCATATCAATTTCTAAATATGAGACATAAATTTAGTGAGCAAAGAATGACATAAGAAGCAAAGACAAAAGTACATTATAAAAGAACGCTAAAATGAAGCTTAGTTAGTAAACATTGAAGTGTGCCTGCCTCACCTCATCCAGTCACAACTGTTACTCATACAGATGAGACATCTCAGGTTAACATAAGATCATTTCCTCCCAGGTGCGGCCGAAGGCAGACACGAACTTCATGTTCCTCAGGGCCAATGCGGAGCCTCGGCACCATAATCTCAAGCACAGATCCTGGACCGTCGTAGTATGCTTCTATATTGGCATCTTCAGGAATTCGAGTTGCTAGAGGGATCTCCCTTACAAATTCACCCGGGGGACAGTGTTCGGGGAATGGATCGGTGAGCTTGAATGTCCTATCATGTCTCTTGATGAATGGCATCCCCGACGTGCTCACACACGATACTTTTATGATCCCATGTGTCACAGTGTTCCTCCATGAAACTTTGACACTTTGAAGATCAACAAATGGTAAGCTGATGATGATCAAATAACCTTCTTCGTCCTCGTATATCGATTTAGCAGCTGTTACTGGTCCGTAAACATTCTTCATTACCCCGCTGAAATCGTTCAACCAATGTGGCTCATTCGGGTGGACTTCTATCTCGGAGATGCGATCGGTCGTGTGATTATTCACAGCCAAGTAGCAGTCGTCGTCATTGCCATTCGAGAAGAAATCCTTCTTCCTCTTGCTGCTGACAGGCGATAAATCCATCCCGTCACAGTTCGCATGGTTCGATGGCTGAGTTGACAAATTCAGTACAGATCCATTGAGCAGTTTTTTGGAATGAGAGTTCGAGGCACTCTTAAGAGTCGGAGGCCTCTCGAGTTCAAAATCCGTGTTTGGAAGATTTCTCCATGAACTAAAGTCACTTGCCTCGGGAGGGATGGTGAAATTCAAATCCCTGCCTGTAAGCTCCACCCATCTCTTCCTATCTTCTTCATCAAGAACCATCAAATTCGGAGACGTAACAACCGTAACTCCATGAACACACTGAGGATTCGAGAGACCCCGATAGTGTTTCCGCTGCATTTTGTGAGATCGAACGAAACCTTTATCAACACTAAACGGAAAGGGGCGCTCACCTTGACGAGAATGACCGTTCATATAACTCCGAAGCTGCATTTTCCCCAATGCATTCTCAGGCCTCTCCTTAAACACCCACATATACATATTCTCCATATCATGTTGAACCATGAAAACATCCAAATTAAGATCAGACTTTTCAAACCCAGAAACCCCATTACTATCCCGGATAATCTTCGCCTTCGACTTATCGTTCATCACCGGCTTAACGTAGAAACTAAAGAAAAACCAAGCACCCCAAATACAATCAACACGCTTCACGCATTTCCGCCCAACTTTTGGGACACTAAGGAAGCTCTCTGTCTCGTAAACCTGTGAGCCAAGTCCAACATCTAAAATGTCACATGGATCAGAGCTCCATGGCTGCTGGGGCGGGCTACGCTCGGCAGACAGTGGAAGATTGATATCGGGTGGGCGGGGAAGAACGATTTGACGATTCATTTCCAAATCCAATTCATCATGAGAAGAAGCACTGGAATCCATAGACAAAAGTGTGGAAGGGTGATGACTCTCCATTGAAAGAGCTGTAAGTCGAGAGCCTCCCATTTCAACTCATCATCTCCATTGAATCTGATGGGTTAAATACAGCCATTCCCACAAACACACAATATCTTATAAACAGCTGTGGCGGCTTATATCAATCAATCAATCAATCCCCACAATATCTTCCCTCCATCAAAACCCTAAGATTTATCAATGAAATAACACAAACCTCACAAACCTCACAAACTCACAAGAAATTTAACACAAAAACACAAAAAACATAAACCATATCGAAAGAAAATTCCCAGAAAGTGGGAGAAGGAACAAAACAGAACAGAGTCAAGGAGGTGAATTATTATACAGAAAAAACACAAATCCCTAAATAAGAAAAAGATTTCACAGACGCTATAGAAACACAATATCTAGCCCTAATCCTAAAGTCTCTTGATATCCCCCACACATAGGAGGAAAACATCGAATCAAACCCATCAAATCCTTCCAAATTCGTCAAAATTTCCAGAAATTAGCCCTGTTTTCCGTTTTCTCACATCGAAACAAACCGAGCCATATGAACAAATCAAGAAACAAAGTAATTCGTAGAGCTAGAGAAGAACATCCATTGAGTGAGGAAGAACACAAAATGGAATTGGATCTTCAATGAGAGTACCTTTTGGTAAGAACATCAGGGAATCGAGAAGACGAGTGACCTCCATAACCAAAAATGATGCAAGTCTTCATCAAATCATCATAAACCATCTCTCTAACAACCACCACTACAAGAACTAGTAATGAATTTTGTTCTTCGCCCTCAAGAACAACAGGGGGGGGGGGGGGNGGGGGGGGGGGGGGGGAAGAAAAGGGAGTGGAAAAATTGATGGGAAAGTGAAGGAGTGTGAACAGAAGAAGAGAACAGAGGCGTGAAGGAGCATCTTATTATAAAGAGGGGCCTTCGCGGGTTAAGGCCTTCACTGGATGATACCCAAAACCAAAACGTTGTTGCCTCGCTGTTTGTTGACGGTGACGGTGACGGCGATGAAATGTCAAAACTTTCACATTCCAACACACGGCGTTATGTGTAATTCCATTTTCCTGTAGTTTTCAACTTTTTGGATCTCACTCTATAATCCACTCGCCCGCACCTGATTTTTCCCCCTAGATTTTAAAATTATTTCTATTTTTTTTAATTAAATTATTTTTTTTAACGTTTTCTAAAGCGTGTGGATGTTTAGAAATTACAATTTTAAGGTATTATCTTTTCTCTTTATTATATATTTTTTTAATTTCATGAAATTGACATTTCATTTAAATAAATATACAATTAAAATTATGGCTTTGTTTCTTTTCTTTTCTTTTTTTTTTTTTAAATTATTGAATTTGAATTTTTTTTTAAATGGGCTCAAAGGTGATTTCATGCTTTATTTATATATAAAACAATTAATATATATATTTATATTTTCTTCCATTTATTAAAAACTATTTAATTAAAATATCTTGCCAATTAAATTTTCAATATTTAAATATTTGTTTCTTATCTCTTGAAAAGAGATGTGTGGGTAGGGGCCTAGAGAGGGTTGTCTTATCCATGCTCCTCAAAAATCATTCATCGTTTTTTTTATTTATAATTTAAAAAAATAACATTTTTTTTGTTTGTTATTACACAAATAATATTGATAAATAAATAAAAATAAAATAAAAACCAAACCCATAATTGGGATAGAATAATACTAAAACGAAAGCAAGAACACAAAAAATTCTTCCTATTTTAAACCCATATTTTATTATTTTTTTTATTAAAATAATGTTGCTTTTTAGCCTACCCATTCATGTGCCAACATGGGACAATGAAATAAGGGTTTTGAACATTCCTAGGTTGGTGCCCTCATATTTGAATGTGAGATATTTTTATTAATAAAATGATAAAAAGGGGAGGAAAATTAAATAAATAAATCACAAGTGGGACATATTGGGCCGGGTGTTAGATTTAAGTTGGGCCTTGATTCTATTTTCAGCCCAATGGGTCAACAGGCCCAATGCAAAATCTGTATTAGTTCACGTAGAGGACTTTTTTTTTTTTTTTTTAATTAAATAATTGCAGAGTGAAAAAAATCCATTAAAATAGATTATTAGTTTGTTTGGTAATATTTTAAAATTGTAAGGCTTAAATAAGGCTAAATGTTTTTTTAATAGGATAAATAATTTAAAATAAAAAAATATTTAAAAACCAGTTAATTGCAAATGGAGGTTGGATGCATTGGAAGTGAACTTGAAAAAAAGGGGTAATAATTAAATATTTAAGATAATTAGTGGCATAAAAAGAAAATTAAAAGTACAAAAATATCTTAATTAATATTAGATATGATCGTTGAACTCCAAACTTCCTTTTTGTTGGGAGTGGATCAAAAAGCATAAATATCTAATATACCAAAATAGTATATTTTTTATTAAATGCGTATAATATATTAATTTTTAAAATTTATTTTTCTTTTTTAATATTTTATTTTTTTTTAAATAAAATATAATATTCTCCTTTTACATTTAATTATTACAAGTAAAAACCCCCCAATATGTTGGATTCCCACTTATAGCCCAAGTCCAAAAGGCTATCAGATTTATGCATGGACCGATTGATTTGGATGGAATAATAATATCTTTTCCAACTCAAAATATCTCATTGGTACAGATATTTTATTTTTATTTTTTTTAATTTAATTTTACTTTTTATTTTCCCTTTTTTCAGTTTAAGACAGTGACCATTTATTTATTTATTTTATATATATAAAAAAAACTAAATTCTTCAAATTAGTAATTTATGTTTCCATATGTAAAAATAACTTTATTTCTTGAAAGTGGACAATATTTTTTAAAATCCATGTTGGTCTTTGAATTGAAATAAAGTAGATTTTTTTAGTGGCACGTTTCTAGCTTCAACGTGAACGTTTTAGCTTTTAAAAGCCGAGAAAGGAACAAAACCTTCAAATTTCAAAGTTAAGTATTAAGGGTTTTGAGGTGCCGGTCAAACCACTTCACGTTGGTCAAAAGAAAGAGGGAAGACATGATATGAAGATAGAGTTGTATGATAGGAGAGAGTATACTTTTGAACTTCGAGAGCAAGTCCCGAAAAAAGTTCAAGAAGCTATGAAGAACAGTAAACTCAATAGAGTTTGGACAAAACTATGACAGTGAATGAGAGTTTCAGTATCTTTGATCCTTAAAGAAGACCTATTTAACGACGCAATAACTATTTAAACCTTAGGTTCTACACACTCCATCTAAATTAAATTTTGAAAGAAAAAATAATTTTTAAATTTTATAAACTAAAATTCATCCAAAAAAATCAAAATAAATAAATATAGATTGGTAAGGGTATTTTCGTCCAAAGCTAATTAAAAAAAATTAAAAAAATTGGTTTAAACATTTTTATAATAAGCAATAGGTTTAGGTAATAAGCTCACCAAACTATTTGGCCAGAAGATGATTTTTTTTAGACATTTTTAGACAACTAATTGTATTAAATTTTACCTTAAATTCTTAATTTCAAACCACCTTAATTATATTTAATTTGGTGAGAAAATGATTTTTTTTTTTAATTATTCGGTAGAAATTATAATAATTGTCTATATTTAAGGGTCTAATTTTTTAAGATAAAAATTGATACAATTAAATGGATTCTATTTCCTAAAACATTATTAAACAAATATTCAATAATTTACGTTTCATATATAAATAAAAATTCAAAATATAATATACTATTACATACATACATCTATGTATCATGTATGTATATATATTATTATCATTTCATGTATAGCGGTGCCCATGTGGTGGAACGTACGACAAACAGCTTTTCATAATATGTCCATGCAAAAATTGAAAAATATATATATTTAGAATTTCATGTGGCGAAAATTAATTTTTCTTCTAAATTATATAATACTAAAAAAAAAAACACATTCATATCCTTTGTGATATAAGCCCTATAAACTTAATAGTCTTGAATGGTAAATTAAGTTTACATTTCCAGGGATAATTTAGTAATTTTCATAGTCTAAAATTATAAATTAATTTTACATCGTAACATTTCAAGGGATAATTTTGTAATTTTTATAGCCTAGAATTGTAAATTAAGTTTACAGGTAACATTTCAAGGGATAATGTAGTAATTTTATAGTCTAGAATTGTAAATTTACATGGTAACATTTCAAGGGATAATTTCATAATTAAATTAAGTTTTCGTAACATTTTAAGGGATAATTTAATAATTTCTATAGTTTAAAATTGTAAATTAAGTTTTTAAAGGATAAATCCGTAATTTCTATAGAATTGTAAATTAAATTTACATTAGAACATATCCTAATTTATTTAATCATAAACTAAATATTTTATAGTTAAAAAATTGCATAAATTAAAGAAAATAGAATGTTTGATTCTCTTTAATGAAACAAAGATCCATGAAATATTATTCCTTACAATAATTAGTTTATTGAACAATTATTATTATTATTATTATTATTATATGAAAAAAAAAAAAAACATCCACATGACCCATGTGTGATAAAGGTTCATTTGGTCGGGTCCATCTCAGCTTTGAAGCACTTTAATTTTGAGTTAAAATTGTTATTTTTGTTTATTTTAAATTTTTTTAATTTAGTTCACATAATTAATTTTTCATTAAAACCCTAAAATGTAATGAAATTTTCTCTCTCCCCTCCCACCCTCTTTCTCTCTCTAAAAAACCCATCAATTTTTTTGAAGAACAATGGCATTTCCATCCATCATCCCATCAAATTTTGAAGAACAGGTAACCATTTCATTTCTTAATTTCTTCCCTACAAAATTTTATTAATCTAAGACTATTTTTGTTTTCAGACGGTGTCGCCGCCGCCGCCGCCGGCGCTGCCACAAGGGCGGCCTGAGTCGATGACGGATCCGGCACGGCTGAAGTGCCCGAGATGTGAATCAAGAAACACCAAGTTTTGTTACTTCAACAACTATAGCCTGTCTCAACCCCGCCACTTCTGTAAGACCTGCCGCCGGTACTGGACCAGAGGCGGCGCTCTCAGAAGCGTCCCGGTAGGTGGTGGCTACCGCCGGAATAGTAATAAAAGAACCAAAAGTGCGTCCAAATCTCCGGTTAACTCCCCAAGCCAATCCTCTACTACTGCTGCAGCTGGTAATCATATCAACTGATGACGTGTTAAATTATTGCTTACATTTAAAAAAGTTTAATCCTTTTAAATCACTATTTTGATTTTTTTTTTTTTTAATTTTAGGATGTTTTTCACTTTTTAGACCAACTTTTTAGAATCTTATGAACATTAATTTTTTTAACCTAATAAGTATATTATGAAATTTAGTTTAGCTCAATTTATTAAGATATTTTATATTTATTTTAGGAAAAATAAAATTATCCGTTAAAAAAATTGAAAAGAATATATGTTTAGTGTGAATTTTTGGTCGGGAACTCGATTTCTATAAAAATAAATAGATAATTTTGTGGGGATGAAAAAATGAAATAGGAGGTGGGGACAAGGACGGGAAGGTTTTTTCGTCTCTATCTTGCCCTGTGGACATCTCTAGGTATAATGACCCTAAATTTTCTATGTAACCTAAGATCGGTACTGTACACATATCATGAACCTACATAATTTCAACTAAGCCTAAATCGATAAAATTAGAGATCCCGCATCGATTAGGGAGGAGAACGAAACATTCCTTCTAAGGGTGTGAAAACCTCTCTCTAGCATACGTGTTTTAAAAACATTGAGGGAAAGTTTGAAACTGTAATGACTCAAGCCCACCACTAGCAAATATTGTCTTTCCCTCAAGGCTTTAAAATGCGTCTATTAGGAAAATGTCGTTCTCCTCCCCAATCGATGTGGGATCTCTAATTTTATCGATGTAGGCTTATTTGAAATTATGTAGGATCATGATATGTGTACAATGCCGGTTTTAGGTTAAGTAGAAAAATTAGGGTCGTTACACTTAGAAATGTCCACGGGGCAAGATAGAGATGAAAAAGCCTTTCTTCCCTTGTCGCCACCTCCTATTTCATTTTTCAGCCCCACAAAATTATCTATTTATTATTCTAGGAATCGGGTTCTCGACAATTATTAAAAACTTGAATATACCGTCTTTAATTGTCGAGGATAATCAATCGAGATTTGAGAATTTGATACTCGTTACAACGTTTTAACTAGTTAAACTATGAAATATTTGAAAACTCTTTTTAGATCGAACTAACATAATTTTGAGCAGGAGAAGCAATGAGATTAAATTACAACGCGATTAGTACACAAATCGAAGGAGGCAAGGGTTCAAGTTATCCCATTGGGATGGCCAACTTTTTAGGGTTGGATCAACATCAATGGCGGCCACAACAGCTTCAGCTTCACCAATTGCAACCAGCTCGGTTGCTCGGAAATAATGTCATCGAGGCATCGTCGAGCTATAACGTGGTCGGGCAACAAAAGGTTAACAACAACAACAACGTGGGGAAGCCATTTTGGGGAGTTGTTGCAGGAAGTGATCGACATTGTTGGACTGCTTTTAATCCTTCATCTTCTTCCCATTCTTAAATATGAGAGACTTTTATGTTTTTTTTTTTTCTTTCTTTAAGTTTATATTTTATTTTTGTAAGCAAATTAGGGTTTCATGTTGAATAACTCTTTTTAGTAGTTTTTATATGTGATGAGTGTTGTCTAAAATTTTTAATAAGGAAAAATAAAATATTCAATTTTTTATTTACATTAAAGAAAAAAAACATTTTAATAAATAATTTCTATTTAAAAAACATAAAACATTCTAATAAATTTAATAATATTATAATATAACATTATTTTTAACATCATTTCTAAAAATTAAAATTTATATACTAACACTTAATTTATTTATTAAGTAAATAAATATATAATACTGTAGTTTTATACCTTTCAATACATACAAACTCCTTTTAACTACATTTTTTTTTTCTCCCTCTTTGGTTTTTTGGTCTAAATGAAAATTTTCAATCCTATTAGAAGTGGTTCCACACTGGATTCTAGCTCCAACCTCGATTCGTGGTTAAATGGGTAATTTAATATAATTGAAATTATTTGCATTAAAAATTAAAATGGAAAAAAAAAACAAAAATTGGTCATAAAATTTGGCTTTTGAAAATGATTGACATTAAATATTGATTTTATAAATGATGAATGTGATTATAAGGTTTGAGAAGCGAAAAAAGAAAGAAAAAAAAAGGACATAAATTTAAAAAGTAATTAATGAAAGGGTAACTCAAAAGCTTAGCGTTTGTCAGGTTGGGTAACACCAAAAGCAAAAGCCACACCTGAAGTTTATTTTCTTGGCTTCAGTGCTTTTTTTTTTTTTTATTTTAAACTTAATGTAACCCAAAATTAACGTAAACAAATCATATAAAAATTAATAAAAACAAATCATTTAGCCCTCTGAATTAAAATGATTTCAGGTGATTTTAAAGGCCTAAATTAAAGTTTTTTAAAATATAATTTAATCGAATAAAATATAATTTAGAAAACTAAATTTAATATGAGAATGAATGAAATTGTGAAAAATAATTTTGAATTTTTCTATCCATTTAAAATATATTCATATTTTTCAAAAGTTTTTTACACATTTTTTATAGAATAAAAAAGTTATTAGAAACCATCCGTAAGCAGATTTTTCATTTAATTTTTACTAAGTAATTTTTTTAAAAGAGATTTTTGAAATAAATAATAGTTTTTAAGGGTTTTTCTTTTTTATATATATAATTTGGCTTTAAATAAAAAATAATGTGAATAAGTTTGGAAAAGAATGTAACTAAAACCAATAAGAATGCGACACGTAAGAAGGTCAAAAAGAAGGAATTTGTGGGAAGAGAATGTCGGAAACTTTTCAGTGATATCGACGCGCCATAGTGGGTTGTGCATTACACGCATCACGAAAAGAAAAGACAAAACTATCTTTTAACCCCACTCTCCATTCCACTGATTTGATCACACACGGCACGCGCTTTCGTGCCATATCGGTTTCAACACGTGGATAAAATCATAAATCAGCAGAATTAATCAGTATTTCTCGATCTCTTATAAATATCTATAAAGTATAATAAATTTTATTATGTATTAATCTCAATAAAAAGCATAATACCAATATCTAAATTTATAACTCATTTTGAAACTAAAAATCATTAATTCAAATATATATTTTTTTATTTTATTGATATATCAGTAAAATTGAAATCTACTTTAACCCTTAGCTTTCGAAGGCTAAAGATTAACTAGAATTTCCTTTAACTATATATATATATGCAGTTAAAAGAAGCTAATTTTCAGAGTCTGCCCATGATTACATAATTAAACACAGTATCTTCATAGCCAATAGCTTCTTTTTTTGCCAAGAAAATTGTAAAACGACGCCGTATCAGACTAATTAGAGCCTAAAACTCAACCCCTTGTTTGTATTCTCAGAAGAATCATCGTTCATTGAGCCTTTAAGAACCAAATAGGAAGAAGCCTGGTATCTGAATCAAGCACTAACATTAAAAGAACCATCTTTTGGAAGTCGACGTTTTCTCCGCTGCTGGCTTATCGTCTCTCCTGTTCTCAATTCCTTGCTTTAAAGATTCCACCCTTTTCCTGCATTAATTAAAATGGATGTAAGACAACCGTTAATGTCGACACTGAGTGATACTGAGTGATGAAACAGAAGATCAAGATTACTTGGTGTCCGTGAGTCGACCGTGTAAACTCCATCTTTGACGGAATCCTTCGATGCCCTCAACCCCACTAGCAAGAATCAAGCGTCTGCAGATCAAAAGGATATATGAGCGAAAGTTAGGGACGTGAAACAGAATATTATTGCAATCGAGTCCCAGAAGGGAAACGTGAACTCGACTAGAACCATTCTATTAACTCACAAAACAGTAAGGTAAAAAGGAGGAAGGACAAGGTATTCTCCTTGTAAAACTTTCTGTAGACAGTTTAAAAAAATCCTCTTCAATACTTGAATCAAGAAAGATGAGTAATTGCAAGAGAATTGATAACTAAACCCATCTAGCATCCAAGAACCAAACAAGATCCTCAATTTCTCATCCCAATCAAGGGCCAATCTTCAAAAGTAAGAGGGTTCGTTTCTAATCACCACATCCAATCTATATCCATAGCCATGTTAACACATAAAAATTATCGACTTTGTTCTTGAGATAGTGACCCGAAAGATATGTAGCGAAAGATATGTAGCGAGGTATCCTTGAAAAAATTTCTTGATATATATAATCAACCTCGTAATCTTTAAGAAACACAGAGGGAACTATTTTGGACTGAAGATCAACCAGTTTGACGAAACTAATGTATAAATTCAACAAGAGGAAATAAAATCTACCACAAGATTCAGAATCTGACAATAATGGTCGGTAACTGTAATTGCTGGAGAGTGCTAGCATACCTCTCCAATGACGTTACTTCTGATTCGAGTTGCGTAGCCCTTTCCTTTGCTGCATCTAGAGGCATTGATGACCCTAATTTTCTTTCGCTATCTTGAAGCCGTTGTCTTAGTTCTCTATCCTACAATTTATTTATGCAGCCAAATAATTAGGAAGGTGTCGTTAAAGAAGCAAGGGAACAAAATATAATGGGAGATGAGGAATAAACCCAAAAGAATATCAAAGGGATTATGGAAAGTTTTTCCACAATTTTAGAAATAAGAACCGACTTCTAGCTGTTTATTCAATTTAATGGATTCCCAGCACCCAGCAGCCCTCAACAGAACAATTCTAGAAATAAGAAAAGACTGGCATCTCAAATCTGAATTTCAATAAGTTTTAGTGTTACCCGTTTTTCGGCACACTGTCGATAAACAGCTATTTCATCTTGACAAAAAGGTTCGATATCATTGATTTGCAAGCCTATAAAGAAAAATTGGAAAGCAAGCTTAAATTCTATAAGAAGAGCTAATAAAAGATAATGACAACTACTAATAAAGAAGAAAACTTACATAAAAAGAGATTCCTCAATATACCATCACATAAATCAACACCTTCCAGCACATGAGATGCAATTTCAGGGGGAATGATAGGTGATGGTGGCCCCATCATTAAATCATCACCAACCAAGATGGTTTCTTCCATGGTTGGTTGCGAGTCGACTGTAGCCAAAATGGTGAAGATTAGTCAACTATAGTCTGTTTCAGCTCAAACAAATTCAATTACCAAGTTAAACAATCTTTTGACTTCTATTTATACTTTTGCAAGTAACAACAGAGGATTGGATATTTAATTAGACGTGCATAGGAAAATTAAGAAAACTAAAAAACTTGAAAGAGAAGTCTAAAAATCCAAAAAAGTTATTGTCCCAAAGCAGCTCATGAAATTGAATCACTTGGCTGCAATTGTTTGATCGAAAATGAAAACTTTAAAGGCAAACAAAGGGTCTCCAAATTTAAATTTTAACGTAGCTAGTAGTTTTGATCATGCTGCTGCCATTGCTGGTGGTTTTCTTTTGTATGTGACTGGATTCCGATCGGAACAAGGCTGACAGTGGCGAAGGAGGAAAAAGAAAACTTGGACAACATACAGAATCAACCTTTCTCAAATGGGATTGTTACTGTGAAACACAAATAAGGAAACATTCTTTAGGATAATAAACACATTGAAACCAACAACACATGTGTTCCTTATTATTTTTAGAAAGATAGTATGTGAGATCCCACATCTGTTGGAGGGGGAACGAAACATTCCTTAGAAGGGTGTGGAAATCTCTCCCTAGTAGACGCGTTTTAAAACTTTGAGGGAAAACTCAAAGAGGACAATATTTACTAGCGGTGAGCTTGGGCTGTTACAAATGGTATCAAAGTTAGACACCGGCGGTGAACCAGCGAGGGCGTTGGGCCACCAAGGGGGGTGGATTATGATATCCCACATCGGTTAGAGAGGAGAATGAAACATTTCTTATAAGGGTGTAGAAAACTCTCTCTAGTGGACGCGTTTTAAAACTTTGAGGGGAAGCCCGAAAGGGAAAGCCCAAAGAGAACAATATCGGCTAGCGGTGAACTTAGGTTGTTACATACAACCTTTTTATTCCATTTACAACAGTGAATAGGCCACTGAATTATGGGAGTAGAAAAGAATGAGAACTCAGCACTATCCCAGCACAGACACTCACAGAAACAAAAGTTCAGAAAACAGAAGCAGAAAATGAAGTTGCTCTAGCAAACTCTTTACCAAAGAGAACAGTCATTAATTACTGATAAGAATACAATTGTCAACTTACCATCCATGATTGCTCTCCTGTTACTTCACCAACAAATGCAAGGTTTCAAATGTACGAAGACTTGAAGGCCCTAAATACAAAGAAGCAAACACTGAAACGAATCATTTGAAAAAAAAAGGTTAAACAAGGGCATTGACACAATACTTCAACCATAAAACTATCAATGCCTCAAAACATCTCTAAATTTCACTTAAGCTCATTCTAGAGCTAAAATTTTAAAACCCTCATAAATTAAACGTTTCCTGAAACTAATTAAACCCCAAAACCCCGCATGAGAAAAGAAGTAAACCATATAAGAAACCGAGAAATCTCCCATAATACTAGAATGTTTATTTAACAGTCCAATTCAGTAGAAAATGAGGCAGTATGAGAAACAAATCTCAGAATCAGCTATCGAAATAACACCGTGCTTAATCAGATTCTGATCAGATAAAACGGGGGCTCATTAAAAGTTGAAGGAAGCCGCTGACCCAGAAAGTGAGGAACTATAAGTTACAATCCACAGAATCAGTTGCCGAAAGAACTCCGTTAATCACCAGATTCTGATGAGATAAAGATGAAGCGAACCTCTTAAGTCTTGAAATCGGAGTGATCCACAAGACCAATTGGGCTCGTTTCAGCAGAGTAGATATAAGGAGGTCTTAACGCGTCAATAAACGAGCGGTTTCGTGAGAGAGGCGGAGAGAAAAGGTGCAAGGTTCTGGCAATGGCGCTTTCAAGTTTCAAGAGAGAGGTGCAGTTTGGGAACCGCGGAGCTCTGCTAACGCTGGGAGAATGGAGAGCAGTTCATTTTGGGCTTGGGCTGTCCCTAAAGAGATTTGGGCTGGGCTCCCAAACTGTAAAAGATAGATTAGGTTAACAATTTTCAATTTTGATTGAATTTATTTTTGTGTAAAAAAAAAAAAAAAAAGATTATAATATTAAAATTTTAATTTATATTATACATTTGTTTATAAAATATATTATCATTTTTTTAATAAAGATTATATTGAAAAATGAAGGGTCTATCATTCTCACAAAATTAAACCAAATTTTTTTAGAATGAAATAGGTGGCGAAGAAATCTCTACTTGTTAGGAATTTTTATAATTTTTTATCATAAAAAATATGAATTGAATTCAATATATTTATCAAAGTTGGTTAGTGTAATGATGAAATAAAATTGGATACTTCTCCCAAAAGAGAACAGAAAGTTAGAAAATGGAGTAGATTTGTAGCAATCCTCTGCCAAACATTTCTTGTTGTTTGGTCATTTCATCAGGGGTGGGTTATCGAATTTATTTTTTATTTCATGCATAATTAGGTCGAGTAATACGACGACAATGTTGATTTTACCATTCAAATACTTAGCAGAGGACCTAATTCAACGCTAATTGATACACATTCTTCGATTGAGTATGATATTCAACCAAGATCTCGATAAGGCAAGATTCAAAAAAGCTCAATCAACGAATTTAGCTCGTTTTCGTAATTTAAAAGCAAGATATTAAAGTAAAAGCTTGTTATTCTTTTCTTGTTTATATTTGTAAATCCTTTTATCCTTAAGGATTCAAAGCTCAAGTATTGAAGTGTTTTCCCACTTTTGAGTCAACTTTGCCATTCTATTCCACTTGACAAATATTTACTTGTAACCACCAAAAGTGTATTATTCTTTTTTTATTTTACTAATTAAAAGTTTATTATTAAATTATCGATAATAGCGTTTTGTATCAATTTACTCTTAAATTTCGATCCATATAATAAAAGGGATTAAATTAAATTTGGTATTATTCTAATTTATATATTCATATAATCGAGAATACTTTTGTAATTTTAAAGATACAAATTTATGGGTTTGATGGAACGTATATAACAAAATATTAAAAGTCGATATAAAGTGATATTTGGTCTTATATTGTTTAAAGTTTTGTGAAATATTGAGTGCATGTAGTAAGTATAAAGTAAAGTATAACACAATATTCACCTCTAGTTAAGTTTTAACCAACCTTTTATCCATGGTTAGTTACGTGATGTTCTGAAAAGCATTTGTTTACTGCAACTTAACATTCTAGAAGCGCCACTTAATACTATATTTTGTTGTAACCTAGATCTTAAGCTAACTCTCTCTTGGTTGACAAGGCTAACATATCATGCAGTGTCGAGATGATATTCAGAGCCTTTAGATGAAGAACGCTCTACTAATACAAGTCAAGGAGAGGAAAGGACTCAAGATCCCGATCGTAGTAGTCAAGGTCCTACATATAAGCCTGAAATCCCAACATTGGACTTGATATGCTTTCTCTTCCATTTCTTGATATAGATATTCTATTCTCCTCTCCGATAACGTGGAAAAAAGAGACTCGAGTGAAACTGACATTTAGTGATGTGGAATGGTCAGCTACTACTTGACTACATAAGAGTGTGAGTCAGTGTGTTAGCTCATCCCGATTGAAATAGATAATAGAAATTGTTCATTAAAGTAAGCATGACGGCGACTAACTCTCTTGATTGATAAGATTAACATATCATGCAATGTCAAGACCGACATGTTTGGTGATGTGGAATGATCGACCAACTACTTGACTATATAAGAGTGTGAGATAGTGTGTTAGCTCTTCCCGATTGAAATAGAAATATCTCTAGTTTGAAAATCAAAATATTTCAATTATTTTATAAATTTATATATATATATATAATCCTTACCGTAAAAGCTTAACTTCACCAACCAGCCTAATTCTTATGGAACTTTAGACAAAGAAAGAGAAAAAACAAAAACAAATTGAGATTAAATTAATAATTAATTGACTTTAATTTTGTCTCTCTTTTTTTTTTTTGTTAATTAAATTACAAAAATACACGGCAGTCGGATTCGTTGGGGAATGGGTCAGATTCCGACACCAATGGTCATAAATTTCACGCAATAAGGTCAAGCAGCCGAAGAAGGCCAACTCCTCCACGATTTTCTCCACAAGAAATTCCCCTTTCACATTAACTCTGGTCAGCCTCCGCAGGCGGTGGCGCGTGAATCAGTTGCTGGGTACTTCTACATGAACTGACGGCGTAACCCACCTGGAGAGCTGATGGGTCAAGGGCTGAGCTGCGGCGAACACCATGAAAATGGGCTATTCCGAGCTGTGCAAAATGGGGATTCGGAGCTCGTTCTGGCTATGCTGGAGGCTGATCCAACTATGATGGAACTCACCACTCCTCGTACTAAAATGTCTGTTCTTCACATCGCCGCTGCTTATGGTCAGATCGAGGTGGGTCTTGATTCCTTCTATTTTGTTCTTTCTTTTCTTGATTTGTGAATGATTATTTGGGCATTTGTTATCAGATTCTTAATATGCTCTTGGATCGGTCTGTGAATCCTGATGTGTTGAATCGCAATAAACAGGTAATGATTTCATCTAATCGCTAAGAACATTTAATCCATTTTGTTTGCACTTTGAATCTCATGTTTTGGTTTAATTTGATTTGGATTTGATGAACTTAGACACCATTAATGCTGGCTACGATGAACGGGAAGATATCTTGTGTGCAGAGATTGATTGAAGCAGGAGCAAATGTTTGTGTCCTAATTTGTATGATTTATTGAATGTTCTTGGCGTATGCTTGTTTCAATTACATAACAATGTGTTTATTCATATGATATCAATAGATTTTGATGTTTGATACTCTAAATCGACGAACCTGCCTGCATTATGCTGCTTATTTTGGCCACTCTGATTGCTTAGAAGCTATTATTTCTGCTGCTCATTCAGCTCCTGTTGCAGCTACTTGGTTAGTTCTTATCCCCATAGATATTGATTTTTCGTGTTTTGATGCGTTATTTACATTGAATTGGATGTCGTCGACAGGGGGTTTATTAGATATGTGAATATTCGAGACGGAGGAGGTGCTACTCCGTTGCATATAGCTGCACGACAACAACAGCCACAGTGCATTCGGATACTTTTGGCGAATGGGGCTCTTGTTTGTGCTTCAACTTGTGCTTATGGGTAGATATTAAGCTGATTGTGATATTGATTGTGTTTGTATGAGCTGATGAGCTGATCTTTCATTACAATTTGCAGCTATCCTGGGAGTTCGCCTCTTCATCTAGCTGCTCGAAGTGGTTCGTTAGAATGCGTTCGAGAATTGCTTGCATGGGGAGCTGAAAGATTACAAGTGGATTCAGCTGGGTAAGCTCTAGCATGTTATATGAATCATGAACTTGTGGATCAAATATGATTATGAATACTCGATCTTAATTGCTCGAACTTGTTAATACATGTTTGTAGGAGAATACCTTACTCGATCGCTATAAAACGGAAGAATCGAGCGTGTGCAGCTTTGCTGAATCCTTCAGCAGCAGAGCCTCTTGTTTGGCCATCAAAATTGAAATTCATCAATGAGCTAAATGAAGAGGCAAAAGCTATGCTAGAGAGGGCCTTAGTGGAAGCAAACATGGAGAGGGAGAAGGCCATATTGAAGGAGAGTTCCTACTCATCTCCGTCTCCGTTACAATCCGATGTTGAGTTGGATGATGCAGAATCTGAGGTAATAACAGTTTTTCCGCTCGAACTTTCATGCTTTTGAGGTAATATTATTTAAGATCCCACCGCTAGAAGATATTGTCTTCTTTGGAATTTCCCTTTCGGGTTTCCTCTCATGGTTTTTAAAACGTGTCTGTTAGGGAGATGTTTTCACACCCTTATAAACAATGTTTCGTTCTCCTCCCCATCCGATATGGGATCTCACGATCCACCTCATTCAGGGCTAGTGTCCTTGCTAGCACTCGTTCCCTTCTCCAATCGGTGTGGGACCCCCTAATCTACTACTCTTCAGACCCAGTGTTCTTACTGGCATACCGCCTCGTGTACACCCCCCTAAGAGGCTTAGTCTCCTCGCTGACACATCGCCCGATGTCTGGCTCTGATACCATTTGTAACAATCCAAGCCCACCACTAACAGATATTGTCCTCTTTGGTCTTTCCCGCGAAGGTTTTTAAAATGCGTAAGCCAGGGAGATGTTTCCACACTCTTATAAAAAATGTTTCGTTCTCCTCCCCAACCGATGTGGGATTTCATATGACTTTCATCGAGTGAAACATACTGATATAGTTTCCTCAAACTCAACATATTCTAATTCTTATTTGCTCATCGAAACTTTCAAACAGGGGTGCGACGTCGAGTTATGCTGCATATGCTTCGAACAGGCCTGTACTTTAGAGGTCCATCCATGTGGTCATCAAATGTGTGCCCATTGCACTCTAGCCTTATGCTGCTACAAGAAGCAAAACACCTCGAGCACGTGTCTTACCGCCCCGCTTTGCCCGTTTTGTCGAAGCAGCATTACTCAACTACTCGTGGCAAAGACCAAGGTGGCTGATAATCAAGAATCTGAAGTTAGTTCATCGAAACCAAGGCGGTCGAGGAAGTCGAATTTCAGTGAGGGTAGCAGTAGCTTCAAGAGCTTATCAGCCTTAGGTTCATTTGGGAAGATTGGTAGCCACAGTACAGGACGATTTTCGGTTGAATGTGGCGAGGACGTCGATAAGAGTTTCTAAGGTAGCATCTTCCGATCGGAATCTTCTTCGACGGTCGATGTAACAAAGTCTTGGATATGGTAGAATACCAATGGTTATGTTCACTACACGTATAAAATCTACTTGAACGTCTAAGAAGCACGGCGACAAGCGTGGTTCATACGATTCGATCGTCTTAAGTAAGTATAAGGTGGTCGAGTATGTCGTTACTGAGTCAGGTATGCTTGGTGAGTACTTTGTTATGTTTTTGAGTTGTAACAAAGCTTCATAAATTGGTCAATAATTAGCTGTTTCCTTTACCAAGATATTTATTTTAGGTCCCTCAAAAATCTTTCTTCCACTTTTCATTTTAGTCCCTAAATTCTTAAGAATTCAACTAAGTGCCCTTTTGACTTTTAAAATTTGAATTTTGTTTAAATATTTTTAGTTGTTATGTCACATTCTATGAATAATAATAATAATAAAAATGTTGTTGACATGTCATGTCGTAGAAGTGAACGAGTCAGATGATAATTTTTTAATACTTTTTAAATAAAAAATAACATTTTTTAATAATTAATATGTTTATTTGAAGTTTGAGATTTTAAAAATACATGTTAATAATTATCGTTCTAATTATGTTATTTAGGAAACTAACCTCAAAAAGTAAATCATAATTATAAATATAGGAGGTCATTAATAATGAAACCAATTTTTATTAATGACAACATCAACACACTAATTATTATTATAATTTTTTTTAAATATTTTTCAAAGGGATAATAAATGTAATTTACAAGCATGTGGTAGAAAAAAAAAAAAAAAACAATAATTAGTCTTTTAAATTTCGTATGCAATAATTTAATTTCTATTTTTTTAAAAAAATCTATCAAAACTAAAGGTTAGTTTTTATTATTTAATGATTTAGACTTTTTTTTAATTTATAAATATATTGGATCTTTAATTAATCTATTAATGGATTGGGTAAGAAATCACACTAAATTTTAAAGTACCAAAAAAAAAAATAAAAATTGTTATAAAAACATCTCTATCATCATTCAAATTTGGATGAAAAACATTATATTTTTATTAATATTTTTAACCTATAATTTAAAAAAATATCTAAATTTGAATATCAATGAGTATTTTTATTTAAATCGGCCAAATAATTATATTCCAAAGTCGTGCAAACGTTATCCTTGTCGGATTAGCTCTTCCAATAGTGTAGACTGCAAACGTTGACCGCTATGGGTCAACTTTCTGAAACAAGCAGGAAAAAGAAACCATTCCGTTCTACTCCAAAAATTTAATATTTATACTAAAAAGAGGTCACAACCTTTTTTTTTTCATATGAAATATAAATTTATTTCATCTTTTTTTAAAAGTACATATATTGTTTTTAAAATTTGTTTATATAATGAAAATATAGATTCATTTTTTACGTCAAGGTCAAATCTATAAATGTTAATACAAATGTTGACATCTAGACAAAAATTTAATATCGTATCACCAGATATGGTATATAAATAATAAATAACGATTAAAAATTAAATATTTAAACAATCATTTAAACTTAAAACATCACAAATTTAGTCTTTTTAACTTGTTGATGAAGAGATCAATCGAAATCAAACTTAATAAAAAAAATTACTAACGGTTGATATTATTTATAATGGACTCAAACATTAGATTTCTTCAATCATCCAATTAAATAATGGAAGATCTAATATTTAAAAATTTCTAGCGAGTTGAATCCATTCATTGCGTATCCACAGTTGACAATTATTTAATTTTTTTTTTCATAAAAATATCTACATTTTACCTATGATTAAAATCAAAATCAACCTAAAGTTTTGAAAACTAGAAAATTTATTATCCTTCTCTTTAAAACAGGACATAATAACTTTTCTTTTTAGAGAGTTCTCTCAATCCCTCCCCTACTCCTAATTTAAACCGTCTATATTCACATTAATTTTTTTAGTAAACTTTTTGGGAGTGTAAGAAATTTTGAATGTACCATTCTAAAGAAAATAGTACCAAACACTTACCTCGTTTGGCCTACATTTAGATTAACTCTCCATTCGAATATGCACAAAAAGAGAGATGAAACCAAAATAACCAAACTAGAAAATGAAGGGTCCCAAGTACCTGACTTAAAGAGAGATTTCAAAATGAAAAACAGTGTTTCAGCTGGCCAACAAATTATTGGGACGTGGCCGCCCTTGCATCATTGCTCTCAGCTGGTCCCTCCGGCAATTAGCGGCGGTTCTCCTCCTTTCCGCTTCCAGAAAGTGAGCCAGCGAGTGAGTTCTGGTGACGCTCACAGCGTCGGTGCTTAGTTTACAGCAAAGAGAAAACAACCATGGCTTGGACTTGAAGTCGTTCTTTCTGTATCCTCCTAGGCTGGTTTCTGTGCTTCCCACTCTTGATGATCTACTAGAGAGCTCAACGATGCCAGAACCGCTGATTAGACTAGCTCCACTGATGCTTTTAGCATGGAAGAACGAACCACTTGACTGCAATCAATCAGAAACAAAGCGGGAGAAGTTAAAGAAAAATTGTGACCATTTATAACACAAAAAGTGCAAGAAAAGGGTTGGAAAATTGTTAGGAGGGAGTACTCTTCCCAAATTTCGGGGATGATCCTGCCTTTTGTGGAAGCCGATACTATTATACTATTATGAAGATTCGTAATTACTACGAAAAAAACAAGACGAACATACCTGAGAATCAAGATCTGAAGAGTCAGTGAAGGAGATCGGAGATCCAGTGGGCAAAGTGTTGAAGGAGATTGATCCGGAAAAGTCCCGGTTTTCCAGCAATCCAACTCTAGCATTTAGCAGTCTTAATCCCAAAGGCCACCCGTCGTCCTGGTTTAGAAATCAATTCAAACTTAAAAAAATTCCGCTCATTATTCAGAAGTATACAAAGTAAAGAAACTCTGAGACAGAGAGAGAGAGAGACCTGTTGAGCCATCAATACGCTGGACCTCCTAAGCGCTGGCTGAGACCGAGGTGGATGATTTGATATACTAGGAGACGCCAAAGGCGGTGGCTGCAGGCGAGGAAAATGTTAAGAAGAAAACCATTGAATTCAAATCATTAGAGAACAGACAGTAAGAGAGAGGGGTTGCCATTTGTTTCGAGCATTTTCTGATTGGCAGGGCAAAAGGGATGATAGAAAAGACCACAATGAGACTACTTTCGTACTGCAGTGACATCAGAGGCCCACAAACTCGACAGAAGGCCAGGGCAACGTCTATTCCCTGCTTTCATAGAGAACAGTGAGATATCCAATTACCCATATTCAGTCAATTCATATGAAGATGAACTGGAAGAAAATGGTAGAATTGAGATAAATTTAACAAGAAGAAGATAATGTTTGGAATAAAAACCAAGTTCAGATTCGATGCTGAGAGAAAAAAAGCAGATAGAAAAGAACAGAAAAAAAATAACAAAAGGAAATCGATAGAATCGCCCTAAAAAAAAACTAAAGAAACTGAAATGACGTTTTTATCCTTAAAATCAATGAATATTAACGCCCACAAATTAATTTTTTTTATAATAAACAGTGAAAATGGAGGGGACCTTTTTCTTTTTGGAAGTCTATTCCATGCTCCATGTCCATGTAAATGCAACTCCAAATGTCGACAAAAAGGGAAGTTTTACAGTAGATGGAGAGTCCAAAGCAAATCTCGTATCCCAATGATTCTCCAATAGCAGGGACAGAGTACAACCATCAGCAATGGGCAGGCATCTCTCCTCGTCCGTCGTGGTGGCCGAGTAAAGAAAAGGTCAGTAGCATCCATCTGTGGTGTGGCACCCTGCAGCCTGCAAGCAGCAGACATGATCAGAAGCATAGAGAATCAAAGGAATAGTAAACATCAAACAAATATCGGATAACCTATGATAAGGACCTCAAATTAACACCTCATACACTACTAGCGGTCAGAGATTGAGCAAATCAAAAGAATAATTCTTTTGCCTTTTCCTTTTCACGTCTTTTATAAATGGTTCCTACCCTTTATCTTTCACTTTCTTGTTCGGTTTAAGCCCTGCAGTATGGGAAACTAGTATATCAAATCAATAGTCATATATATATATATAGTAAGTAATTATGTATAGTAAAGATCTATATCGAGTAAAACTACATGTGATACATAATTATATATAGTAAATGATTATACCTAATAATAAACCGAATCATATATATACCTTGTATATACTTAAACTCATCAATATAAACTTTAACCTAATATTACTCTTGGCATTTTCTTTCTGTTCCTTACGTTTATCGTGTATTGTTGTGTGGTCCTAACAAATACATCTCAATACTAAATATTAATGTTAGAGTTTTATCTAGAGTTTATTTAGAGGGGAGCTTTAAGATGTAAGCTTCAAAACCCTTTTAAAACATTGATTGGCAAATCACCACTGATGCTGCCACTTAGATTTTATACAAATAGAACTGACTTCTTGGAAAGATTCCATCAGACAATGCTACATAAACCAAACTTGACACCTGACGTAACTACATTTTTTTTAAAAAAATAACTTACCAAATCCACCACAAAGCAAAGTGGGTCCCTCCCGCAGGCTTCTCATCAAGCGAATTAAAAAATAACTACATTTTTTTTTTTTTAATCTAATTTGGCTCCACGTTTGTCATGCAGAGTTTTTTACCAATCGAAACGCGACTAAGTTATGTTCGTCAAGTAATTTGAATTAACTGTTTATACAGCTCTAAAGACTGATCATATTTATGGCTCCCAAGTTAATCAGGTCTCTCCAGAACTAAAAAGGTGCAAAAAAATCATAACCATCAGACTAGCTAATCCTAAAATTACTAACTGTTGTACTACTCCAACCATAACTCACTACCCATATGAATGTTGTTACCCTCTTAAAAGCTTAAATTTTTTAGGATAAATGCATCTAAGTCCCAGAATTAGTATCTCCTTTTCTATTCTAATAATTTGAAAAGCAAATAAAATTTTATGCTTTGGTATGCAATCCCCGTTCTACTTCACAAATTCTCACAGAGAATGATCACAAAGAGCAATAGTATTATTCAATCAGTGATCAAAGATGATAGAAGCTATATATACTTCTAGGTTCTATCAAAAAACAGTAATACAACTAATTAAACCTTATATCATAAGTCTTAACCAGCTCAGTTTACCTAACACTAGCAAAACTTTAGTCATAAACAGCCAGAAAGTTAAAACAGATCTCTCTGGAATTTTTATGCTGGCTTGAAAAGAAGCGGGGAAATCTACCATGCTAAACACTCATACAAGAATGATCTTTCCATGCGAGAATATCTTTTCTCTCATATGCCAATGCAGAACTCTCGAAGTACAAATAACTTTAGGACAACTAAAAAATTACTTAACAAAATGATCATACAATAAGGCGCAGTTCAATTTTACTTGACAAAGTTTGGTTCATTTTCTTAAAGGACCATACTCATAGTAAAATGTTATCGGTTCATCAAAGTAGCGCTAAAATGTTAATGACATGTAATGTATGACATTAACCTTTAAAAATGGCAATCCAGAAGCATCAGAAGGGGAAAGCAAGGTACCAGTATTGCGCCTTCTGATACCTTCAAAGGGCGTGGCCACAGGTAGCCTCAGAGATGCGTGCCGTCGCATGCTATCCTTCTACTTGACCGCAAATCTCCGCGGATCCCTCCGAATCAGTCCTCTCGGCCGATAATTACAATCCAGCACGGATTTTGTGCTTTGATAGAAGTCCCTGGTAGAGAAATGCGTTTCCAGATTTTGCAAGGAAAATTATGTGCGTTATTAAATGGCCAGGGGATTTCAAGATTGGGATGAAGAATTCATCTCAGACGGAGAGAGGGCCCTTTGTATGACTACAAAATGCAAATAAACAGAAACAAGCCTCCAATCTTCTTTATTTCTATCCAGTTTTGTACATTCCTACATTTGTTAGTTAATATTTCAATTTCAGTTCATAATTCGAACAGTACCAACGCAGTCTGCTCAAATTTTTGAAACGGAGTAGAGATTTTAACATCTCCTTCTTCATCATTTTCTGTGAGATAATCAGAGTCATTACCGAGATTAACAGTATTAGTTTTCCCCTTTCCGACCGTCGAATCATCCATCAACATCCTCAATTCAGCGACGGGCCACTCAAAATCCCTAACCTCTCTCTTTACCGTCATCTTAGGAACCTTCTGCGCACGACTGATCTTCGAAGAAACCGCAGAGAGAAGAACCGGATCCAAGTAATCTTCGAGTTTCCTCTTCCTGCTCGCAGTTTCTCCTTCTTTTGCTTCTCGTTTACGATAAAGCCCCATGGCATTCGCCTCGAACTGCGATGAATTTCGACCTTGAACATCTTTGCCGCGAGAAAACCTGGAAATAAACACGAGAAATTCTAGAAGTTCAGGTCTCAAGGAGATTAAAAAACATTACTAGTGAAATTAATGGAGCAGTAAGGAGAATATCGAGATTGACGGCGTCGGAGGTGGAGAGTGAATCGACGACGGTCGAAGCAGCCGTCTCTGTATGTCTTCTACGGTGGCGCGAGGACTAAAACCTCCATCTCCTCCTCCGCCGACCTCCATTTTTCCTTCCCGCCAAAATTTATCTCACTGTTCCTTTTGTTTTGAAAGCACTAACTAATCGCTTGTTCTTCAATCTTCACTTTTACAAAAAAAAAAAAAAAGATAAAAAAATTACTGTTCAAGATTGGACAGATTTATGGATTCTCTATGGACAATTTTTCCTCACCTTTTTATATATTTTTTAAATATTGACTTATAACAAAATTTTAATGGATAATTTATATTTTTCAATATAATTTAATAAATTCAATAATATTTCAAACAAGAATAAATTATAAAACAAGTTTGTATTAAAAAAAAAAAAAAAAAA
>NW_019272065.1:946109-1071109 GCF_002738345.1 Cucurbita maxima
CAAGAATAAATTATAAAACAAGTTTGTATTAAAAAAAAAAAAAAAAAACTAAAAACAATTATGATATTTCTTTTTAGAAAAATAAAGTAAAAAAATAAAAACTAAAATGGCTATCCCTCACATCCCATAATATTCACTAATGACTACAAGTGGGACCACCTAATACTCCGCCTAGTTTCATTGCGTCGGCTCGCCATAACTCCCAGAACTTCCAACTTCACGCCATTAATCAGTTCTCATACCTTCATCTTCTCTCTTTTCTAATCTTACAATACCTCGCTGCTGCAACAGGAATCAGTGTATACTTCGTCCACATTTCGTCCAATCAATGAAGGTCTCCATCGTTTCCAGGAGTGGTAGAGAAAATCGGTTGTTTTTCGATAATCGGCTGCAGAAATTAGGTGAGAGGAAATGTTCTACGGGAGGTTGTTGGAAGAAAAATAAAATGGGTAAAATAAAAGAGAGAGAATGACGGAACTATTTGGGCTACTCCCTACAAAATTGCGGTCTAAAACTTTGGTAATACATTGGACGTGTTTTGTTGGTGATCCATTCGACCTGTTTTGTTGGTGAAACTGAGGTATTCTGAAATCGTGTGAATCTAGGAAAAAATGGAAAAACCAATGTTTTATCTAACAAAATCATAGCTGCTGGCCTTCAGATCGATGATTCGGTGAGCTTCTCGCTCTTGGTTAATGAGATTTTGCGGACTTTGTTGTGTTTCTTTACGTGGAGCCTGTTGTTCTGATGTATCTTTGTGCAATAGAGTCGAAAATCGGAATCTCACTGTTTTATTGCTTCTTTATTTCTGAATTTGTGTCTACTTAATTTACTTCTGTATGAAGATTTGTAGACTACGGTGAAAGACTTGCAGGAGACCATTCATCAGCGACGCAAGTCTTGACTCCACTATTTTTGTTTCTGTCATCAGTTTCTGGTTGATTAAGCTTTAGATTTCGCGCTTCTGCTACAATAATTGATTTTATCGACTGCTTGCTCTGTCATATTGAAAATCCATCTCAATAGGAATGATAACGGAAGTTCTAGTGCAGCAAGGTCTTGCTATTCATAATTACGCGTTCGATGAGATAAAAAGGAGTTTAGTTCTAACTTCTGATCATGTGTTGCAGTAGCTTTCTATTGTCTTTCTCGATTGCTAAAGCATGAATTGATTGATACAATACTAGCTGGCAATTCCTCATGTATTTTGTTATATCTTTCAATTTTCCCACTTAATCTCTTCCTAACACGATAAACGAGAGATTAATGTCTCCCAAACTCAGCAAACTGATTGTCTTCTTATATTCTCCCATTCAACAGGAAGAAAATACGTTCCTCTGGACAGCGTCTTACCCTGTCTGCCAAACCAGGGTCAAAAGAGTCCTATTGTTCTAATCTCAAGCAAGAAACTCCAAGATTACTGTCCCCAAGTTTCTTATAGAACGCACTTCTTCTGGGAGTATTTGGAGCCACTCGTTATCTCTATCCCACCCAGTTTAAGATTTTTTTTTTGACTAAATAGAGGAGCGTCGTACCTACCCTGTTCAGACGTATGCCATGTACTATTATTTCCTCCATTAGTCTAAGCGGATCATGTAGAACTTCTTGTTCATAGGCTTAGTCATACAGCTTCACCCTTGTCAAGTGTCTTCCGTAACTACACGTATCATTGGAGTTTTGGAGCTCTCATAGCGTACTACATAAACCACCCACTTTACACCCTGGTGTATGACCGCCAAATGAAGATTGGTTTTGGATTTTGATTACTCTGTCAAATCTTTAACTTATTATCACCATCTCATATTGAAGAGTCTTAGAGACCGTAGTGGAAAGGGAGGCCACAAAATTCCACGTGGGTTTCCTTTCCTTTCATGTTGTAACTTATGCCAACTACACAACTGAGATTCACCAATGGCTGGGATTCAATATCGCAACACAAACTGTTGCTGGTTATATTTTTGTAATGGTGGCTACCTACATTATGAGTAAATGGGCAATTGCAGAACACCGCTGCTTGGAAAAGGTAATTACTCTTGTCTGTTCATGTAAAATACACTGCCCCCACTTATATCTTGAAAGGTTTTGACTGTAATTTTATGCTTGAGCCCTTAATTTTGCAGTAGTACAGTTGGTCGTTAGTTGAAGATTAGATCAAGCTGATTTTAATTTTGAAGTAGCTGATCCTTATCTGTGCTTTCCTTCGGCTTCTAATCACGATCTGTGCTTTTCAATCAATCTCGCATGTTTTTAACGCTTCAAAAGTTTAAGATAAATTTTTGTCTATAAAAGTGGTTCTGGCTGTATCTACAGTTTTTGTTCTCCCCATATACTCTAATGCTGCATTCTGCAGTTTTTCAATGGGAGGAATGGAGGCCGAAGTATCCAAGAAGATTGGTGTTCTACCTCCACGTCTCTGAAAATAAAAAGCCATCACATGGGGAAGAAAATAATCATAAATCTGCAGTTGTAACTCAAGGCAACATAGCTGCGGTGTTATTTATTACGTTTCCAGAGATGATTTGAGGTTTGTCCATCAGCTCTCTTTTCATATGCTGTAATGTTTAGATCTAAAAAAACACATAATTTGACTACTTGAGTAGAAACATTGATCTGCTGCAACAAGATTAATCTTTTTGCTTCTACATTTGCATTCCATCGAATTATATCAAAATTGTCAAGACTTTTTGACGGTTTCAGAAATCACTGAATTAGAATTTGGAAACAATGCCAATTAGATAATTGCTGGAGATAGTGACGTTATTTCCTACCCTTGTTACAGTAAAAAAAGCAGAACACCAGTAGGCTAATAGCTGCCTCTCTGGTTAAACCTATTTTAAGACTGAATTGCCTGAATTAATCCATAGCTATCACCATTCTGGTGGTATATACAAAAACCTATTGTAATATTGTTGAATAAGAAAAATTGTTCGCAGGTAGGGTACTTTTACATTAGTTTCTGAAGTTCACATGTGATCTATGTAACAATAATCTACAAAAACAGGAGCTTTATTCTCTGAAACAACCTTCCAGCAGCTTGTATTTTAGTCCTATATATGTTGAGAACTTTTTTATCCTAGAACTCAATACACTAGAAGAGTTCCAACATGGTAATACTAGAAGCAAATTCCCGATCCTAAGTAGAACACCATGGAATTTGTTTTATGATCAACCAAGCAATCCTATGTAGTTTGCCAGAAATTAGTCTGTCGTCCAATCCTACGTGGCAGTCCAAAATTTTGATAGACCCTTATTTCACCTCCCAACCCAGCTGTCACAATGACCAATCCCCATGCAGTAGCTGGGACAGCATGGTGGCCATGGCTGCTTCCAACATCAAACCAGGACCAAGAGGAAGGCCAGGGCGAAGCTGATGGGTTGTTGTTGATGCCAGCAGAAGAAGAAATAGAAGGCGAATCGCCATACCTGATAGAGGCTGAAGGTGATGGACTGAGTGCTTCACCAGTTCTCGACTCCGACCGAGCAACTTGAGCTTGCTGTCTCTGCTGCTGCTGCTGCTGCTCCTCATCTGGAGGAGGTGAGGTATTATTGTTGTATTTCTTTGGTAAAGGTGGCAATAGTTTCTTAGGGTTTACAAATGAGCCGTTTTCTTCTCGAGTTGGTGAGCT
Source organism: Cucurbita maxima (assembly GCF_002738345.1). NCBI lineage: Eukaryota > Viridiplantae > Streptophyta > Magnoliopsida > Cucurbitales > Cucurbitaceae > Cucurbita > Cucurbita maxima. The sequence continues at coordinate 949,736 of NW_019272065.1, forward strand.
GCAGGCTGAAGGTGGCTGCGATTGGCCTCGTTTTGAATGTCGTTTGGAGTACATTTGCACCAATGGCGGTTTACCGCTTATCATTCCAGGCCATGCGATTGCTACAGAAACATCTCTACAAGGGAAGTGTTCATGACCTCTGGTTGCTATCAAACCTTTCTTTCCAGAATTTGGATTTCTTGGATTTCTTGGCTCCTCTCTCTTCCATACAAAAACTTGAGAATCTTCACTTGCACATATCACATATTTCCCATCTTGATTGAATGATGCTGTAAGTTGGCTGCTTGTATTTCGGAAACCTGATATCCCATGTCAGTTCTATCAATCAATTTCTAAAATTTAGAACAACAAATTAGGAAGAAAACAATAAAGTTTTATTTATTTGTTTGTTTGTAACATATGGCAATTGACCTTCCTTCTTCTCTACTGCTTTTAGGTGGACATGGAGAGTTTTCTTACCTTTGAATTTGTGAGTTACTTCGGTGCCTTCCAAGATCCGAATTCGAGAATCAGCAGAAGTAACCAGCACTTCAGTAGGGCTACCTGGAACAAACTGTTAAGGTACCAAGTTATTACACCATAATTGAATTCACTTGGCAAAAGTTAACAATGAAGGCTAGAAGAACAAAGGATTACTTGGAAACCAGTGATCTTTTTTCCAGTAGACTTCTTTTTGCTTAGAAAATCAACCTGGTTCTTTTGTTCTAATTTGGAATCTATACTTCAAAGTAAGTTAAAGTAAACAATATAAATCATCGTTATTATAGTAAATCGGTTGGAATTTAATATAGAGATGTGCATGAAACTGTACCCTCTATGCTGTACTTGCGACAGCTCCCTTTATGTGAACCTATTATAGCACCCTGCAGATCAGACAAAAGCATTCATGTTCATCATCTCTTGAATTGATCAAACAAAAGCTTACAACTTTTTTTGTTTGGCCTTTTTAAGAGTCAGATGTTCTCAAATGATTGATGCGTATTTGGTAAAAGAGGCAGAATGTTACGAAACAAAACCAAAGATTTGATGCAAATGGAGAATGAGACACCAACCTGGCCATCAGGCGTATAGCAAGCGGCGGTGACCATTTCATGAAGATCAGTCCAATCGACGACATATCGATCAGGTATGTTCCATATCCTCACTTTTGCATCAAGTGCTCCACTGATAAAATAGTTATCATCTACTGGGTTGAATTGAACGCAGGTCACTGTAAAAAATAATAATAATTAAATGTTTTTTCCACAAAAATAATATAAATAATAATAATAAAGCATCGTACAAGTGAGAAACAGAATGAGCTACCTCAGACAAGCTAGTGAAATTCTTACCATAATCGTTGTGGGCAAACATCTTTAAGCAGTTTTTGGTTTCCATGTCCCATAGCCTTACGGTTTTGTCCATTGAAGATGAAAGCAGGAGCTAAAATTCCATCAACATCAAGGTTTTTAGTTGTCAAACATTACCTACTAATACGACCCTGGTTTTTGTAATTTTGGCTAATTCACCCATTAATTCTGTCATAAACTCAAATTTTACACTCATTTATGTTTTTATTAAAGGTATAATAAATTCACAATTTAATAACTTTTTCAAAACAAACTTTTAACTTCGCTGTTTTTATTCAAAAATCTAACTAATTTTTCATCGTATGAGAAAAGCTATTTTGATTGTCTTAAGAACAAAAACTTGTATAAACTAAATATTGCAGTACCTTTCTAAATTTAAAGTTACAATTTTATCTAATTTTGAGTTATGATGCTATGAAAATAAGAGAGTTTAAGTATTTGCTTGTGTGAACCTGAATATTTGTTTGATTCAAAAATATTTTAGAATCTAAAATATTTCAAAGAAGGAGAGGAGAGTAAACAAGTATGTTTTCTGGAGAAAAAACATATAACATTTTTAGTAAACCAGCCTATTTTATTCTTGATTAAATTATATTTAGTATTCTAAGTTGTGTAGATGCTTTTAACTTTCTATCTTAATATTTAATAAGTTTATTTCTTTTTTTTTTTTTTAAATTAAATCTCCAAACTTTGTGAAACTATTTATTTTAATATAATAAAAGATTAAGAATAATAAAAATTATAATTCAATTATAATCATTGATCAAATTCAATTTTAATTTTCAAACAAGAGAGAGAGAGAGAGAGAGAGAGAGAGAGAGAGAGAGAGAGAGAGAGAGAGAGAAGTTACCTGAGAATTAGAAGACCAAGAGAGATCCAGAACATCGTCTTGATGACCAGTGAAAGAGGAGAGTGGTTTGTCCGAAAGCGAGAACACAGTTTCAGGAACATGAACATAATCAGGAATCACAGTCCCTTTCCTGCTCCCAGAAAGCCCTTTCCCTTTCTTCCTCTTCTCAGACGGCAACGCCGAAGCCTCTCCAATGGCAGGTCTTTCAGGCGAAGGACAATACAAAGGATGAAGCGGCGTCATACTTCCTTCTTCGTTCGGTTTCATCGACATCACCTCGCATTCCTGCACTTCCCATATATGAATTACTCTATCCTCACCCGCACTCGCCAGCAACCGCGCGTCAGAACTGAATTTCATCACCCAAATTGAGCCCTCATGCGCCTCAATTTCCTGGCAGAAATGCAGCGCCGAAAGCTCCTTGTACGATCTCCCGCTCTGTCTCACTTTCACCCACTGATCTGACGACGGCGGCGTCGAAGTCGAATTCCGAGGCGGAGAATGACACGACGACGACGCGTTCCTGCTAGGTCTTGTCTCTAGCGATGCTTGAGGTATTTCTCTATCCTTTTCCCCGATTAAACCTGTCATGGAGCCTTTGATGTTCTTCAATAGAGCCGCTCCTCTTCTCTTGCTCATTCTCAAGCTCTTCGATAGATACGAATTCATGTTGATTTTCCTATCGCCGAACTGTCCGTTCATTCTTGATACGTTCTCTCTTCGCATCAATTCCTTCACCACCGGTGAGTATCCAACGCATTTCTCGAATTCCTCCATTGTAAGTTGCTTTCCTGTTTGGAGATCGCTGAGTCGATTCCACATTCCGTCTTGATCGTATTCATTCACGATGAACTCCTTCCCTGTATCCAGATTCTTGATTACAAAAACTGCACCGCTCGATTGTCCGCATTCGTTCGACGAAACTGTGATCGCATCAGGATAGTTGCGGATCCGAGCACTCGACGCCATGATCGTTGAGTAAGTTCTCCTGAGGCTCTGCCTCGGGACGTTTTTGATTAGGTCGTCATTCCGTTCCCTGGAAATCGTGAATGTGCCTCTTTCTCCATGAGATCGCGAGCGGACGAGCACGATCGGCAATGGCGTTTCCGGTGGTTCCTGCTTCTGATCCACATTTTCAGGAGATACGACAGTCGTCGTTTCCGGTTGAGAAATTTCGACGTTCGCGAGTAATTTCCTCGAAATCTCCCGCTGGAGTGCCTTACTCTGGATCCTCTGGAACTGTTTACCACTATTCAATCCCATTCCTTCCAGCAATCTCTTGCGACGTTCCTTAATCGAACCTGGTGTCGCCATCCAAATATCGTACTCCGGCGTCATCTGTGAAGTCATCGCGAAGGCTCTGAACTCTTCGTGTTTGGCGGTGGAGACGACGGAGGCAAACGACATTCGACTGTCTTCGAAATCGTCGTCGTCGGAAGAGGAAGCCAAATCCTCCGGCATGGCGCACGACATTCGCTCCATGGACTCGAAAAAACGGTCGTCCTCGTCGTCGTCGCAGAGTCCATCCCAGTTCATCGTCATGGTCTTCTTGCGCTCCATTTTCGCAGCCTGTGGAGAGGGAAGAAAACTGGAAAGGGGAAGAAGAAACGGAGGAGGAAATTGTTGAACTCGCAATTGACTTTTTTATTATTATTATTATTATTATTATTATTATTATTCTTATCATTAATTTTAATTTTAATTTTAATTTTTGATTATTTATTTTCCATTTTCTTTTCTAATCTGCTTTTCTTAATTTTGCTTTTGCTTTTGCTTTCAATACAGAAAGAGGAAGAAAAGTGGAAGAGAGGAAATCAAGGGTTCGTTTACCGTTATAATTTTATTTGGAGAATAGCGAAACGGTCAACGGTCAACGGTATTTATTACATCTCTGCACGTCTGGTGCTTACTGCTCTCCATGTTTTCATCTTTTCCTTTATTTTCTATTTTCTTAGTATCCAAATTTGGTTCTTTTCTTTTTTTTTTTTGTAAATATTTATGAAAAAAATAATCATTCGTTCTAGAAACATTAAGAATATTCATTATAGTATCTGAATTTTAAAAAATAAACAATAATTTTGGTTTTCCATATAGCTTTGCTACCAAACATTTTGGGTGGGGTGAGTAAAGAAGTCAACAAACAAAGCCTTGACCGACTCGACTTCGAGCACGCCCAGTTTATTGAAGGTCAATTTTTTACTTGTTGCAATAGTTCTCTATGGTTAGTGTCAGTTTGGACTTGCCAATTATTATTGAGTCAAGCTCGCTTTGACCATAACACAAATAGTTAAGACCGTTGAAGGCTTGTATCTCCAAAAGTAAGTAATTTTTGGAAGCATTGGTTTTCAAGCTATCCCACATAAGAGTTAGGCAGCTTGAATCGCTCCATTGCTACTAGTGTGGTTATGAACAGAACTTCGATAGGCGAGAGGTGTAAGCACCGCGATGTGTGAAGCGATCTCGTACTAAACAAAATGACTTTCACTTTCCATAACCCAAATGCAAGAAAGTCAACCTATTCCTGCAATTGCGATCAGTCTCGCTCCTCTTTAGTTGCCGCCCCCTACTTGCTCATTCGAAAAGACTACCACAAGAAAGTAGCTCCTCTCCCTATCGGGGCTTATGCACTCCACGACTTTCTTATGTTATGGGGTCTCGAAGATCGAATTTAGCTACCAACCCTAGTAAGTAAGTGAAAAACTTTTTTCCCATTTCTCTAATAATCTGGTCCACTTTGAAGCTCCAACCTATACAAGAGGCCTTGACCTAGCTTACTAAGCACTGGTTCGAGATCGACCAAGCAACCCCAGGGGTAGGAATAGTGAAAGAAAGATAAAGGGAAGAAGTGGGGTGGAGGAATTGGTCGACTCATCAGGCCCATGACCTAAAGACGACAAGTTTGAATCTTGTCCCCACATAAACACTTGAGATGAATTTTTTGTGTCGGTGGTACTTGACAAGTAGGGAATAATGTCTTTCTTATTTCGACCTTTCTTTCCAAGCGGAACATGTAAAGAAAAGGATAGGTGTCGTGGCATTCATTTCTCTTTTTAACCAGTACGCTGTTGGTGTCTTTTTACACGAGATGTCATACATAGCTTTGTTTGATTGAGAAAGAGTAAAACAAAATTTTCACCTTTCTGTTTCAGTAGTGGTTTGTGTCGTAATTCTACTTGACTTTCTTTATTGAGATAATGGAAGTTTCATGTGTCGGGCCGAAGAATGTGTGGGCTTGAAGGCTCAAAATCTAGCATCGGCTAGCAGGCCGACGGCAGCTCTAGCTCATCGCAATCCTGCAACCCTCTAAGGCGGAAATTTCCCAAGAAGATCTATGGATTGAATTGGAACTACCTCTGATGCTCGACCACGAACGACGACCGTAACTTAAAGAGACTCTATTTTCATTGAATTGGAAAAAAAATGATGAAGCAACACTTGTTGACTTTAGGATCTTATCGAAAAACAAAGTCAAGTACAAAAAAAAGAGGGAAATCGAGATATAGTCGGCAAAATCTTTTGTCGAATCGAAACAATGGGGTATATGTTTTACCCATACGAAGAGCAACTAAAAGAGGGCACCTTAGACACATATTATCGACAAATCGATATTAGCCAAAGTATTCCTTATACACGGATTTAAGCAACAATTCAAAATTTCGAACTCTTTCTTTAATGTTTGCTGCTTTTTCAATCTCAATAGAAGGACAATATTTTTTAAATAAAGTGTTGGTATTTTCAAACCAGGCCACCGCCTTTTTTTGAAACATTTTGAGCCCGAGAATGAGGGATCTGTAATATGCCTATTCTTACAAAATGCTATTGATTTTAGGAGGAGGACGATAGATCACATTATTTTTTGCATAAGAAATAGTTGAATGAAATGCAAATAGGGAGAAAAAAGTAACAATGAGAGACGTGAGATACAATGTTAATGTTGTATTTGTCTTAGTTTACCAACCAGCAAGCAGCATTCAGAACCAGCCAAGAAGAAAAAAAGAAAGTAAATGCTTACCTAACTACTATGCTAGAAGTTCTAAGAAAAAAAAAAAAAATTGATGGATAAGTTAGTCAAAATAATGGATTCTCTTTGGGAGACGGAGTCCATTTATAAGGAGTTAACGACCCAAGAGACATTGCAAAAAATGAAAAAGGGCACTCATGGATTCACAAACCAAACAAACTTGGAGAGCTGCGAGCCATTACCCCGCCCAACAAACAAAGTTAATACCATTGGTTTGGATGCACTTTTTCCAGTTATTGAATATTGTCTTTGAAGAGATCTTTTTCGTCAATCCAGTTAGTTGGAAATCTTCTTTAGGGTAAAATGCTGGTTTAGGAAAGGTCGAGGTCCTGTTTCTTTCTTCCTTGAAGCCAGCGCTGGGTCTAGTTAAGAAACTCATTAAGTTAGATATTGTAAATGTTTTTGATAACATAGATCATGGGCTCCACATCTCAGTTCTTCAATCTGATTTAGATGAGGAGAACCGTGCCTTCCTTGATCTTATTTTAGTGGTCTTACGAACATTAATAAGAGACAAAACTGTGACGAATTTGACAAACTACACGAAAAGCATACCACAACTCCTGAACCTTTACAGTCGAGCATATTCAATCATGAACCTTTTCTTTTCCTCTATTCCCTTCCCTGATTGAACGAGGTAAAACATATTTTTCTCTTGAACCTATTTATTCTCGAACTGTAAACAAGGTTATTGTGTGTCTTGCAGCTTCGCTCCTCTCCCCCGTGCTAATTCACATATTTTTGCACCAACTCGATATTCAAATCAATTCCTTTATGCAAATAGAAGAAGGTGTAGGCTACGTTCGATATGCTAATGACATGATTTTTTCTATCAAAAGGGGAGGAAATTCTGAGGCAGTATATTAGAGGGTTAAAGATCTCCTAAAAATGACCATGAAAAACCTAAAAGAGGCCGAAACCTTTATAGAACTAATCTAAGGAAGACCCCACGAAATCCTAGTTTGAGGTCTGGTCGCATCAATCAGCTCGCTTGGGATCATGTCTTCTTAGGGCTCCCCTGAAACGCTGGAGGAAGGAATTCACTGTCGAACCCTTAAAGCAACTGATATGAACAAAAAAACATCAATCATACAATATACTTCAATGAAGATGTGAAGAAAAGGTTGTCAAAATTATCAAAAGATGTTTCAATTCATGCCACATTGAAGAAGAATGAAGTTTGATTGTTATAAATTTTGGGTGGGTTACAATTTAGAGTAATTTAGAGTTTTTAGGACTTTTCATTTACTTTAGGTTACAATTACATAATGGTTAATTATGATCATTAAGTAGGAATGTTACAACTATTGGAATGCCTCTAGTAGTTTCATTTTGAGGATATATAAAGCCATGTATGTTGTATTTGTAAGAGACTTGAAAAATATATAGTAAAACAAGCATTTGTGCTTTCTTTAGCCAATGACTAAGTTTATTTGCAATTCTATGTAGTTTAGGTTGCATGTAGAATCATTCAAGCTCGACATGATCAATCTTACTTGCGGAGTGATTCGAATCTCAAACAAGTGTTTGAGATATTTGATCAACAAGAATCATTCAAGCTAGACATGACCGATATTTCTTGTGGAGTGATTCGAATCTCAAACAATGTTCTTGCCTTGAGATATTCGATCAACAAGGTAATCCGAATCTTACTCCCCTTGTAGTGATTCTTTATCTTATCAGCAACAAGCGATAATGGAAAAGTAAAAGAACCTTTCCACTTTCCTACTAACGCTTTTCTCTTTAATCAAAATCCATTAGCCTTTGCTTTCTGTTGTTCTTATCAGTACAGTGAACAAGAAAGAATCAACTATTTGAAGAACCTTACCCGGGTTAGAGTAAACGAGTTTTTTTTAAAGCCTATAGACATAAGATTCTCAACAAGAAAGGAGCGATGCTACTCAACCGATAGGGAGAGGAAAATCGCTTTTTATTTGAATTAGCTTCCCTATATAGTGAAGACCTCTAAAAAGCAAAATGTGGCAAAAGGGACTTTGATTTTTTCAACAACAGGAGGAAAAGTAAAAAAAGTCAAAAGAATAGCCGTATATAAGAGAAAGTGTTTTATCTTTCCTGTTGACGAATTCCTTACCTCTGTTTTCTTTCCCCAATACTAATCACAGAACTAACTGGAATGGAATTCCTACATCCTCGAAAGTTTTTTTTTTTTTTTTTTTTTTTTTTTTTTTTTTTTTTTTTTGTTAGTGAAACTCTAGCGAAAGTAGAATGTTACTGAATTGACTCAAATTTCGGCGGCTCTGAGGTGATTCTTTCTGGTATCCGTCCTCTCTCATACTTCTTTAAGGTTGGAGGATTTAGGGTGAAGATATCTGTATTTTTTAAGACGGTGTGAAAGAACATATAGTAATTATCTAAGAATAAATCTATACTATAATGGTTGCATCTAACATTTGCTCATAGTGTAGATAAGACAGTCCCCGGATGATATGAACCAAGAGATATTAATCATACAATATACTTCAATGAAGATGTGAAGAAAATATTGTTGAAATTATCAAAAGATATTTCAATTCATGCCACGTTGAAAAAGAATAAAGTTTCATGTTATAAATTTTGGGTGGATTATAATTTAGAGTAATTTAGAGTTATTGTATTTCATTAATGTATTTTAAGACTTTTTATTTGCATCAGGTTACATGGTTAATTATGACCATTAAGTATGAATATTACAATTCTTGGAATGCCTTTAATACATTCATTTTGAGGCTATGTATGTTGTATTTGTAAGCAGACTTGGAAAATGTAGTAAAAGAAGCATTTGTGCTCTTCTTTAGCCAATGACTAAGTTTCTTTGCAATTCTATGTAGTTTAGGTTGCATGTAGAATCATTCAAGCTCGACATGATCAATCTTTCCTGTGGAGTGATTCGATTCTCAATCAAGTGTTCTTGTCTTAAGATATTTGATCAACAAGAATCATTCAAGCTAGACATGATCGATCTTGCTTGTAGAGTGATTTGAATCTCAAGCAATGTTCTTGCCTTGAGATATTCGATCGACAAGGTAATTCGAATCTTACTCCCCTTGTAGTGATTCCTTATCTTATCATTTGATATCAAAGCTTCAGGCTCAAGATCGGATTAGATTACCTCTTAGGATCGATCGAAGCTTTTATTTTAGCAAGAAGCCTTGAATCAAAGTAATTAACACCTCTTATGCGAAAGTTGGATCAACCAAGAGATAAGGCTAGGATTAGATTACCTCTTAGGATCGATCGAAGATCTAGAAGCAAGATTTGGAACCTTGTTCTAAATTGAGTCACTCCACAATCTAACTTGGTCAAGACTTGATTGAATAGCTTGGGTGCAATTCTACCACAAGAATGACTTGAAACTTAAAAATGGCAAATATGATGCTCGGATTTCTAAGGGAAACGTCTCAATTTGAGATCTGAATTACATTCATCAACGAATCTGATTTTTACATAACATATTGTGGGTATTTATAGTCTCCTGACAAAAGATATTTGTGGCCAGGATTCAATCCCGATCCCCTTTAATCTCCACGAATGACGAAGTAAATTTTGACCAATTGACCATTGCAAAATGAAAACAAAAAAACAATAAAATCTTTTAACAAATGTTGATATGTTTAAGTGGCTAAAGAAATAAACTTGAAATCTATTAGGCTTCACTCGTGTAGGTTTAAACCCTATTGTTGACATTTTTAATGTTTTCCAACTTCAACCGTGAAAATATTCAATTGTCCTTCGTCAATTGTATCAACTTCTAATTCTACAAATGATGGTTGAACCGAGCCGATCCAATTTTGTAGATGAAGAATGAATGTTTGTTGAATCTTCTTCGCCTTGGATTTTGTAATAGGTCTAGTTGGAACATTGAGCCGATCCAATTTTGTAGATGAAGAATGAATGTTTGTTGAATCTTCGCCTTGGATCGTGTAATAGGTCTAGTTGGAACATTTGGAACACCGTGATTTTTATCACCGGAGCTCTGTCTCGACGGTACGGTATACACTATCTACACTGCTCAACTCTAGCGAGCTACCTGCAGTTACCGTGGTGACCTATTATTCTCTCTAGGATTCTCGTGCCTGGTCTCACAAACCTATCGGGTTTGGAATTCTGGGCTCTGGATCCGCCGGTATTCATGTCGCGGGTCTAATTGCACGGTATTCTAGAGGTCCCCCAATCTAGGGTCTCATCTAGCCCACTTAGTCACAAGCACCCTAATCTATGCTCGTAATTTCTTCCTATTCATCAAGAAAGATAACACAAGCAATCATTATGCATAAGAGTTAACACGCAACAGTTCATGCAATATTATCAAACATGCTCAACGGGAAGATAACGTCCATCTTTACCTAGAGCGCAAATTTCATAAGTTTCCCATCCTCCTCATGCGTACATAGTTTATCAGAATCTCAATCAAACAGAGTTAATAAACATTTCATATCTAGCTTTCCTTAATCACTTCATTTTCGCAGTTTCCATACTAATATACTAGGTTCAGCTAGCTAAGTTAATTGGTAGTAGCATGCATGCTTGTTCCTAGCGGTTCCTACAAGTATTGCTCGTGGGAATCCAAATGGCTACTTACTTGGTTGAAGCGTGCCTTCCCGAGTTCGAGTTTTCTTGACGGAATGGATTCCAACAATTCTAGAATTTCCTTCACAGGTCCTAATTCACATATTAATAAGGTCAGCATCAAAATTGGGGGGAAAAACAAGCAAACAGAGACCGAACGGGAAGAAAAACGGTGCCTCACGCGCTTCACTCGCGTCACACGCGCCCTGGAGGGTCACTACGCGCTTCTTCCTGAGCAAGCGCGGGTCGGAGGCACCGGATCGGGTGCTTCGCGTGCGGCGTGGGTCGGACCGGCCGGATCCGCACACCTAACACGTGTCCACTGCCGGGGGAGGACACGCCTCACTAGCCGGTGATCGACACGTGTCGTTCACCAGTTCCGCCGCTCTCCTCCGCACGCTGACTGATGCGCGGCGGCCTCCTCCCTCTCTGCTGTGTTTTTTTTCTTTTCCATTTTCCAGGTCTCTTCACCTTTCGATCTATTTTCTTCTGATTTTTTTATCTTCCAATCAGTAATCCGATTCGACAAATTTTCTTCACGAACCTTGAAGTCTTATATTCTACTCCTTTGAAATAATTTTCTTATATTTTTCTGATAATCACAGATCATAATATTTGAGTTCGAATTCGAAGAAAAACATGAGTTCTTATCGAAAATCTCGTTTTCTTGAAACTTCGATTCGAATGCCAATCTTGGCTGCCTTCACTCCAGAACTTAACCAGATAGCGCTATTGAGGGTAAGAGTCCAAGGATCAACACAAAACGTTGCTAGCACACGAAAATCTTGATGATTTCTCAATGTAGATACTCGTGGACTAACCTGAAGTTCTTGGACATTTTGACGAAATAGGAAGGTGCGATTCGTGAGAGCACCTTGCCTCGGACTTATTGACGGTTTAGATTGAGGACTCGGATCTCCGGCGTCGGTTCTGATTCGATCTCCTCCTCCCTCCTCAAAACCTTAATCTTCTTTTCCTCTTCTTTCTTCTTTCTCTTTTCCAAATTATGCCTAGCCAACACAGACCCCTCAAGTAATAAGGGCAAAATGACTAGTTTTCCCCTATCGTGACTTTTTTTTTTTTAAATACTCGGGCGCTACACTAAACTAGCTTATTTGCTGTCTAGCCTTAAAACCAGCTATTGATCTATATGAACGGCAAGAAACTAGTCGCTTGAAAAGGGGCATGGACTACTACTAACTAACAGAGACTTTCTTTATCCTTTATCCCTTGTCTAGAAAGGGTATTGGCTCGAAGACAGAAGCACTCGAACGTGATTCACTTCTAACATTTTTCCCTCACCTGTAAGTAAGCACAGTGGTGCAAAGGGGTTACCCCGAAAGGATATGGAGTGACTCGCTAGAAAGGAACTGTCCTTTCCTTACTCTGTCGATGGTATACCTGAGATGACAATCTTTCTCCTTGGCTTGTACTAGAGATTCGATGTTCGAAAGACAACCAATCCTTTTCCAGTAACCGTTCTGAGTGGGAGTTCAGATCTATGTTCAAAGGAGGGAGTCTATTAGCACAGCGTTGATAATCAGGTTCTTGCTTTTCGTTTTGACTCGAGCATTTTCATCCCTTGCATTGGTTTGAATTTTGCACTATCTGGTCACTGGTTTGAAGTGAGTGCTCTGTGAGTGTATGACGAACCTAATATTCTTATTTACTTGTTTTACAGGTTTATACCATTTCTCAATCACAGTAAAGCGTGGTTTCATGCTCGCAAAGAGACCCAACATTTATCGTCGCTTGAATTTCTGTAGGATTCTATCTTCTTCCTTAGTGGGTAGTGGGAGACCTTAACAGCCTAAGTAGAGTAGCAGTACTTACCTTTTTCTTAGAGAGTGGATTTTTAAAGTCTATAGAATATGGACTCCCCAGCCAATAAATAGTTTGCTAACCACCTAGAGCTCTTTTGCAGTTAAGGATATCAACTAGTAGGTTGGTTGGCTCTTCGATTAGGACTTTAAGTAACTTTTTTGGACCATCAGATTTGCCTCCGCTCTTTTCTTTGCTAGTGAATGGAGGAGGGAATGCTAGTTTGGTTGGTGGAGATGGATCCCGGAAAACTAAACTAATGAACATAAATCCCATTCATAGAAGTCAATCTGAGTGGTTCCCTCCCGTACGAAAAGTAGCATTTGTGGATGAAAGAGTGGACGAGCTCCCTTTCAATTACATCGTGTTGGCCGATAACTCTCAGGTATCTACTCATGGATGGTAGTTAACTGATTGGAGTTTGTGGAACAATCCCATCCTTTCTAATACTTGTGGAGAATCCATACTAGTAAGAAATAGCTTTAGTTGTTGATGGAAGTGACCTATTTAACTTTGGAAACCATTGTAACACCTAGCAATACAACTAAGGTCCTTCATGTATGTAATATTATTATGACACAGGCAGAAGACTGAGTTGTTGGCTATGTCTTGGGCATTCGCCAGGTACACCTTAACCAGGGTCCGGTGTATGGTCCTACATGAAAATTTGTACCTAGAATTTCCAACTATCGCAAGAGGTTGGTAGAACGACTAAAAGCAATAGGATGTTCTAAGGAAGGTCTCCAGTGTCTTTTAGAATTTTCTTTGATGAGCTCACCCTAGCTTGAATATAACTGTATAAGGTTTGTTGTAGCTTCTTAGCTCTCGTCCTTGTAATTGGACCTTGAGGTATGAAAATTCCTTGGTCGTGGTTCATATCATTCTCCCCCTCTTGAGAAAGATTCGTCATCGAATCAAAGCCATCACCTACATCAAAAGGACTCAAATCAACAACATTAAAAGTTGTACTAACATCGGACTTACCTGGTAAATCAATTTTATAAGCATTGTCGTTGATACGCTCAAGAACTTGAAAAGGTCCATCTCCTCGTGGTAAAAGCTTAGATTTTCTTTGAGTAGGAAATCTTTCTTTTCGGAAATGCACCCAAACCCAATCTCCTGGCTTGAAGATGACAATCTTACGTCATTTATTAATTCGGGTGGCAACCTTGGAATTTTGTTTCTCAATTTGTTCTTTCACTTGCTTGTGCAGTTTATGAACAAATTCAACCTTGGCATTTGCATCAAAATTCACAAACTCTTTTGACGGTATGGGTAACAAGTCAATAGGGGTTAAAGGATTAAAGCCATAAACAATTTCAAAAGGTGTGCATTTAGTAGTGCTATGAACAATCCTATTATATGCAAATTCTATAAAGGGAAAACAATCCTCTCAAGTCTTAAGATTCTTATCAATAATAGCCCTAAGCATAACAGTCATGGTTCTGTTAACAACTTCAGTTTGTCCATCCGTTTAAGAATGACAAGTAGTTGAATATACTAGCTTAGTTCCTAACTTACCCCATAAAACATGCCAAAAGTGGCTTAAAATTTTTACATCACGATCACTAACGATGCTTTTAAGAATGCCATGCAATCGTACAACTTCCCTAAAGAACAGGTGTGCAATATGTTTTGCATCATCAGTTTTGTGACAAGGAATAAAATGAGCCATTTTACTAAATCGATCAACCACAACAAAGATGCTATCATAACCTTTCCTAGTCCTAGGTAAACCTAAAACAAAATCCATTGATATATCAATCCAAGGACCATTAGGAACCGGTAATGGGGAGTATAAACCATGTGGTTGAAGCCTAGACTTAGCTTGTTTACATGCTATGCAACGAGCACAAACTTTATGAACATCATGTCTCATTTTAGGCCAAAAAAAATGTTCAGAGAGCATATCATAAGTTTTAGAAACTCCATGGTGTGCCATTAAACCACCTCCATGAGCTTCCCTCACAAGTAGCTCACGGATGGAACAAGATGGTATGCAAAGTTTGCCTTTTCGAAACAAAAATCCATCTAACAACAAGTAATTATCCACAATGAGTCATTTTTCACAAGATTCAACAAAAAGAGCAAAGAACATGTCATGTTGATACAAATCCTTTATGTGTTCAAAACCCAACAGCCTAGCATTCAAAGTATTGAGGAGGACATACCTTCGTGATAAAGCATCTGCAACAATGTTCTCCTTACCTTGTTTATATTTTATGACATAAGGGAATGTTTCAATAAATTCTAACCACTTAACATGTCGTCTATTGAGTTTATTTTGTGCTCACAAATGCTTTAAACTTTCATGATCCGTATGAATAATGAACTCCTTAGGCCAAAGATAATGTTGCCAGGTTTGCAATGCACGAACCAAAGCATAAAGCTCTTTGTTATAAGTTGGATACCTTAAATATGCACCAGTCAACTTCTCACTAAAGAACATTAAAGGTCTTTGATTTTGCATTAATACAGCACCTATCCCTACTCCACTAACATCACATTCAATTTCAAAAGTAGACTCAAAATTAGGTAATACAAGCAAGGGAGCAAAACTCAATTTTTCTTTCAAAGTATTAAAAGCAAGTTCTTGATCTTTTTCCCATATAAAGAATACATTTTTCTTAACAAGTTCATTCAAGGGTGAAGCAATTGTACTAAAATTCTTAATTAATCTACGGTAGAAACTTGCAAGACCATGAAAACTTCTTACCTCACTTACATTTTTAGGTGTAGGCCAATCTTTTATAGTCTTCACTTTCTCCTCACCAACCTCAACACCATTAGATGAAACTACAAACCCAAGAAAGTTAACTTTTTCCATGCAAAAGCTACATTTCTTTAAATTTACGTACAAACATTTGTTTCTTAAAGTAGTCAAAACATTGCATACATGGGTAATATGATCATCTAAATATTTAAAGTAAACAAGGATGTCATCAAAATAAACAACCACAAACTTACCTAAGTATTCTCGTAAGACATGGTTCATTAGTCTCATGAATGTACTAGGTGCATTAGTTAATCCAAAAGGCATAACCAACCATTCATAAAGACCATACTTGGTTTTAAAAGTTGTTTTCCACTCATCCCCAATATGCATGCGAATTTGATGATAACCCGATTTTAATTCAATCTTAGTAAAAAGACTACATCCATGCAATTCATCAAGCATATTATCTAATCTGGGAATTGGATGCCTATACTTTATAGTTATCTTGTTTATAGCCCTACAAACAACACACAAACGCCAAGAACCATCTTTCTTAGGTACAAGAATAACTAGAACAGAAAAAGGACTCAAACTTTCACGTACATACCCTTTAGCAAGGAGGTCACTTACTTGCCTTTGTATCTCTTTAGCCTCCTTTGGATTAATCCTATAAGTTGGTAGGTTTGGAATGGGCGCTCCAGGAATGAAGTCAATCTTGTGTTCAATCCCTCTAAGTGGTGGCAAACTATTAGGCTTCTCCATGGAAAATAAATTTTAAAACTCTTGCAAAAGCACAACAAAAACACTAGGCAAAGAATGATTAAGCATGTTAGTAAAGTAACAAGATCCCTTGCACATAAGTACAAGAATAGTCTGGTTAGAGAGCAAAACATTCCTAGCCTCACTTGATCTAACATATAAGCTTATTGATTTGACTTTTCTCTCTTTTTTTTCTCTAGGCGGAGTGTTACTCTCTTACTTTTCCCTCAAGCTCTTTTTTTCACTTGATTTTTTTTCAATCTCTGCTTTTGCATCAGCCTCTTGCCTTTTCTTTTCAAGTTTGCAATGATCCATAAATACATCTTTTGGAGACAATGGGACATGAGTAGTTTTTCTACCATTGTGAGTAAAAGAATATCGATTTGCATACCCGACATACATTACCCGACGATCAAATTGCCATGGCCTCCCCAGTAGTAAATCTCCAACATGCATGGATACAACATCACATAAAACATCATTAACAAATTTTCCAATAGTAAAAGAAACAAGAGTTTGTTGAGTTACCCGTACTTCCCCACAATCATTCAACCATTGAAGCTTGTACGGTCTTGGATGTGGTTGTGTCTTTAAATTAAGTCTTTTGACCAAAATGGAACTCACAACATTGGTGCAACTACCGCTATCAATTACAACACTAAAAGGTACAGATTGAACAAGACTCTGAGTTTGAAATAATTTCTCCCTTTGGTCTAGGTCGTCCTCCTTAATGTGGGTGTTTAGAGCTCGTCGAGTAACCAAAGATATATGTGTAGGGTTCTCTTCACTAAACTCCTCACTCTCATCAGTTTCCTCATTTATGTCGTCATGTGCCTCGTCATCCGTAACAATTTCTCCCTCCTTGATGGTCATAATTCTTGCATTTGGGCAATATCTACTATAATGTCCTACCCCTTGACATCTCCAACACTTTAAATCTCTATTTCGAACATTAGACTTTTCTACTTTTTCTTTCCCTGTTCTAGAACTCTCCCCTTTCTCGAATTTAGCTTGAGGCTTGATATGAACCAAGAGACATCAATCATACAATATACTTCAATGAAGATGTGAAGAAAATATTGTTGAAATTATCAAAAGATATTTCAATTCATGCCACATTGAAGAAGAATGAAGTTTCATGTGATAAATTTTGGGTGGATTTCAATTTAGAGTTATTGTATTTCATTAATGTATTTTAAGAGTTTTTATTTACTTTAGGTTACAATTACATAATGGTTAATTATGGCCATTAAGTATGAATGTAACAATTTTTGGAATGCTTTTAGTAGTTTCATTTTAAAGCTATATAAAACCATGTATATTGTTTTTGTAAGCAGACTTGAAAATATAATAAATGGAGCATTTGTGCTTTCTTTAGCCAATGACTAAGTTTCTTTGCAATTCTATGAAGTTTAGGTTGCATGTAGAATCATTCAAGCTCGACGTGATCAATCTTGCTTGTGGAGTGATTCGAATCTCAAGCAAGTGTTCTTGCCTTGAGATATTTGATCAACAAGAATCATTCAAGCTAGACATGATCGATCTTGCTTGTGGAGTGATTCGAATCTCAAACAATGTTCTTGCCTTGAGATATTTGATCAACAAAGTAATCCGAATCTTACTCCCCTTGTAGTGGTTTCTTATCTTATCATTTGGTATCAGAGTTTCAGGCTCAAGATCGGATATATGTTTCCTTTGCGTTTCTTCTCAATTTGATTTTTATTTATTATTGTCTTTTTAGTTTTTAATCTACCCAAAGTTCAAAATTCAATCTTTGCTCTATTTAAAATTTTGAGAGGTGAGAATGAGAGCTTCATTTGTGTAAACGAAGTGTAAAAAGAGTGTCCTAAAAATTTCTTGAGAATATACTCGTGAAAGAGTGTTGTGAGGTTTTTTGTATTTCCATAACTTATTTCTTGCAGCAAAGTTTCACAAATAGATTCGAGGAAAAATTCTCTTGAAGAAGTGAAGAATGATATGAACCAAGGGACACCAATCATACAATATGCTTCAATGAAGTTGTGAAGAAAATATTGTTGAAATTATCAAAAATATTTCAATTCATGCCACATTGAAAAAGAATGGAGTTTCATGTGATAAATTTTGGGTGGATTACAATTTAGAGTTATTGTATTTCATTGATGTATTTTAAGAGATTTTATTTACTTTAGGTTACTATTACATAATGGTTAATTATGACCATTAAGTATGAATGTAACAATTTTTGGAATGTCTTTAGTAGTTTCATTTTGAAGCTATATAAAGCCATGTGTATTGTATTTGTAACTAGACGTGAAAATATAGTAAAATGAGCATTTGTGCTTTCTTTAGCCAATGACTAAGTTTCTTTGCAATTCTATGTAGTTTAGGTTGCATGTAGAATCATTCAAGTTGACATGATCAATCTTGCTTGTGGAGTGATTCGAATCTCAAGCAAATGTTCTTGCCTTGAGATATTTGATCAACAAGAATCATTCAAGCTAGACATGATCGATCTTGCTTGTGGAGTGATTTGAATCTCAAACAATTTTTTTACCTTGAGATATTCGATCAACAAGGTAATCCGAATCATACTCCCCTTGTAGTGGTTCCTTATCTTATCAAGGCTTCTGATTAATCTCTTGATTTCTATGCTTATAATTTATGTTCTTACTATCCCTTTTCCATGTAGAATTAGAATTGGAAAAAGTTTTAGAAAAATACCGTTGAGACCTTTGTTGGATTTGCCTCTTGATCTTAATTGCAATGTGCAACAACTCCTCAATATTAGAATAAGGCTGTAAATCAGTCTTGTCCGCAATCTTTGTGTTTAACCCATTAAGAAACCGCGCCATGAGAGCCTCCATGTCCTCATCGAGTTCAAGTCGATCCATCAATGTATCCATCTCCTTGTAATAATCCTCCATAGATTTGCGTCCTTGTTTCAATGATTGAAGCTTTTGCGCCATGTCCCATTGAAAATATTGTGGAACAAAACGCTTCCTCATGGACTCTTTGAACTCGACCCATGAATCAATTGGTGCTTCAAGATTTCTTCTCCTACTTGACATCAATTTATCCCACCAAATTTGAGCATATTGTTTGAATTGAGCAATGCGTAACAGTACCTTCTTTTCATCACTAAAATTATGACAGTTGAACACCGACTCCACAGTTTTCTCCCATTGAAGGTACTCCTCTAGATCGGTTTTGCCATAAAACTTGGGAAGTTTTAATTTGATACTCCCCACGTTACGATAAATTCTATCATCATACGGAACTCGTTGTTGTAAATTATGATACCTTCTTCCATGGTCTCTCCCTCGCATCAAGTCATGATTAACCACATGTGGATTATCCTTGTGGTGATCAGAATTGTCGCCCTCATATGTATTGGTTGAGGGCGTAGGTAGTGGAATCCTCTGTCGAACTTGATTTTGAATCTCCAATCTGCCTATTCGATCAGCCAACTCTTATATTCCTTGAATTAGTCTTTTCATGGTTCGTTGTTGTGCTTCTCTCAATTGTGCATCAGTAATGTCAATATTGTCGTCTGGATTTTCCATGCTACAAAAGAAAGGTAAAAGAAAAAAAAAAAAGGACCTCACAAGCGCTCCCTGACGTGTATTCACTCGTAAATGTAGTTCACTCGTGTTTAGCACTCAACACTCGAATCAATGTGTCACTCCCTTACAAACTAACCTTCACAATTGAGCACACACAAATCACACTCCAAAAAATAAATTGGGATATGAGACAAGCTATGTTATAGAGCTAAGTGCAATTCAAAGTGAATAAACATCACACTCAACACATACACAAGGGTATTGAAGGAGCAATCCGAATAACGACAAAGAAACGAATTAAAGAAAGAAAATGATTAAGGACTAATTTAGACGTAGTAACATATGAGAGTTACATATAATAATAAAGAGGAAAAAAAGAAAGACATTTAACATCAATAAACTTTCTTTCTTTCAATGGTTTTTTTTGTTCGGATTGACAAAATATAATCAATTTACCAACAAAAAAATTGATTTAGAAGATCTTAAAGAAGAACAAAGTGTTGATAAGATCCAGATCTAACACGGTAAAGAACATAAGAAATATATATATATATATATATTTTTGTGATAGAGCATGAACATTCTACACCAACTGAGAAAAAAAATTATAGGAGGATTAAAAGAGATAAGTGCAATGAAACATATATCCGATCTTGAGCCTGAAGCTCTGATACCAAATGATATGAAAAATCAACCCAAGGGAAAGTATGAAACGGATTACCTTGATGATCAAGATCAAGAGTAAAGAAAACTCGTTTCTAAACTCGTGATTCGAATCACTCCACTGGAGGTTTGATCAATACCACTTGAATGACTCTACATGCAAGTTCTAAACACAAGAATTTGCAAAAAAAGTTTAGCTCTCAACAAAGCTAAAATAGAAATTCTATTCTTAATTCCAAAATCTGATGTCTAATAAAAGAAAAGAAGGCTTTATATATCTCTTGCCACCTTAACCTATGTGATATATAACTCCCAAATTAAATAGGTTAGTAAATGAAAAATACCCATAACCTCCATATTAAAATGGCTAGTTAATGGTGGAATATAGTAACCGATGTGTGTTACAATATAACCTTAACTCCTATTTTTAAAACTAGCTTAAATATGACAAACAAATAGTTAAACTATAATTAAATAATGTAATTAATAAAATGTGCTTATTGACTCATCCTTGGACTAGTTTCATAAATTCAGCGGAGTTCATTAAATGCAACTTAAAGTACCTTTAATTCATCTCTTTCTTGAAGCTCAACTTTGCACAACATATAAGGGAGGTCTCTAGCGTCTTCTAGAATTTCCTTTGATGAGTTCACCATAGCTTGAATATAACTGTATAAGGTTTGTTGTAGCTTCTTAGTTCTCGTCCTTGTAATTGAACCTTGAGGTATGAAAATCTGAAGGAAATCTGAGAATCTAGATTCAAGAACCTTACCTTTAGATTTTCTTAGTTTCTTGACGGTTTTGGACAATTTAGGAGTCAAGAATGTTCTCCTCTAGGTTTCTATGAAGATTTCATGACTTGGCCGGAGCTGGTGTTACCTCCCTCCCTCTCTAGAACTTTTTCTCTCTAGAATTTTCTCTCTCTCTTTCTATTTCCTTTTCTATTCTTTTCTTTTCCCCTCTTTCCTTCTTTTTCTTTTAATCATGTCACTAACTTCAATTTAAGTGTTTAACAAGAGGGAAGGTAGAATGACCAAGTTGCCCCCGGGTTGACTTTGACCATATTTTTAATTTTCTATCATTTTTCTTTCATTTTTCCTAAGTTCCACTTTTATTTCCATCAAGCCTCCGGTCTTACAGTGTTGCCCTTTTAGTGGAGTAAGCCAAAGCGAGTCTTGCTTGTCTGTCAAGTGCCATCTGCAAAACTTCTCGAACGAGGAAAAGGATCAATGACTTCGAAAGAATTGAACGAGGAGCCGTATGAGGTGAAAATCTCATGTACGGTTCTATAGAGTGGCAGTAAAGGTGACTTATCTGTCAACTTTTCCAATATCACCCCCAACCAAACTCTGCCTTACGTAAAGTTTCCAGAGTACGATTAACCTCTGGATTTGAAATCACTGCTTATATACCTGGTATTGCGTATATTTCACAAGAACATTATGTAGTCTTAGTAAGAGGGCGAAGGGTTAAGGATTTACCCAGTGTGATATCACATTGTTCGAGGGACCCTAGATGCTGTCGGAGTAAAGGATCGTCAACAAGGGCATTCTAGTGCGTTGTAGATTCTTATCCAAGACTAGTATCATTTGATGATGCGATGTGAATCGCTAGAAAGATGTAAAGTATGTAGCTAACTCAATAACGAAAGTTTACTAAGGGGACTAGAGTAGGCTACCGTGAGACAAAAGATCTTCCTTATAAAGAGATTCAATTCAGAACTATTATATGTTCAAGGTCCAGTATTGGAATAATTTAATATGTTTTCCTTGACTTTGTCCATTTCAACAAAGAATTTAAAATGCCTCGGCTTTTTTTGAACAAGTTCGGGTTCACTAGCAATGATTCGAAGCACTAATTTTGACACTATTTCGGAAATCCAAGGACTCAATCGTATAGATATATAAAATAAAGAAAGGATTTCCAATCCTAGCAGGAAAGGGAGGGAAACAAATACTCAATTTCAAATGAGTAAACAAAATTCTATACACGATCTCATAGGTACATATATAATTTTGTGGAAAGCCGTATTTGATGAAAGTCGTATGTATGGCTTGGAGGGAGGTCTTTCATATCTTTCGAGATCCACCCTACTTGGGTCAAAAAGCCAAAATCAATTATTTTCTTAGCCCTTATAAAATAAAGGAAAACAGATTCTTAAGAACCCCTTGCACGCTCATGTCACGTCGAGGTACTGCAAAATTAGAGCCAATTTCTCGTAATCGATTAGTTAACATCTTGGTTAACCTTATTCTGAAAGACGGAAAAAAATCATTGGCTTATCAAATTCTCTATCGAGCCATGAAAAAGATTCAACAAAAGACAGAAGCAAATCCACTCACTATCTGTTTTACGTCAAGCAATACGCGGAGTCACTCTTGATATAGCAGTAAAAGCAAGACGTGTAGTCAGATCGACTCATCAAGTTCTCGTTGAAATAGGATCTACACAAGGAAAAACACTTGCCATTCGTTGGTTATTTGGGCATCCTGAAAATGTCCGGGTCGAAATATGACTTTCAAATTAAGTTCTGAATTAGTGGAATGAGGGAGAAAAAGATGGATAGGGTCGGAATGGATGTAGTTGAGTTGGAGTTTTTTCCTTTTTAGCCTGACAGTATGGAGATTGAATTACCGCGATTTCGGCTACTTGTCCTTGTGGGAATCTCAAATCGTCTCTCTGAGCTAGATCAAATCTTTTATAGCCTCTTCCAGCCTCTTCCTGTTATCTCCTGCTCGTTTTCGGGTTGGGTTCAGGGCCTAGGCACTCTTCTTCTCTCCTACTTATTTGTTAATTGTTCTTTTCGAATTTGGTTTTGCTTTATTGGGGTCTTTCTTATTTAGGCTGTAAATTTAAAGAAGACGATATAATATGAGAAGTTGATGTTAATTTTGTTGGGTTCCCTTGCGAGGTTTCCTCTCCGGCATGACCTCGATTTTTTTTTTGCCTAATTGGAGTGGAGCATAGAGGTCTTGCTGTGGAGATGGTTTACTTTGAACTTGAGATTGTTGGTAGGTTTGAGAGTGGAACTTTCTTTGTTTACATTCCCAGGAAAAGAGTCAGTGTTGAATGGTTTTATCCACCCTGATGCCCATCCTCCCCTCGTTGGTTGACTGAACATCCTTAGTATCCCCCTCATTCTCGCTCTAATAGAAAGGCTGGGAATGACCTGGAACCGTTTTATCTAATACTAGTATGCGCGACAAGTACTTTTGCCTCATCCTGTTCCTGAATGGGAGGTATGCTTGGCCCCTTGTTACATTGCCTTTTTCTATCCTTATGGTCTGAGACATCAAGCCGCATCGTCTTCTCTTTGATAATAAGGGAGAAAAGGTTTTAATGCACCTTGGGCGTTTAAGTGCCCCTTTTTTGAGGGGAGCCGGTCCGTGTGTTAGAGGGCGAACAAGGATAGCATGCTTGTGTTGGAAGCGAGAAAGCGGGTGAACGAATCACCAACCAAACAGGTCATTTGGTTACTAGGAGTGTCTCTTCATCTTTATAGTTGGGATTCTTCGAGCTTCTAGGCCTCGAAAACCGGAATGGAATCTCGTGACCCGAGTGTAGGGCGAATCCGCTAGCACGTCCCGACAAAATCTTACCCGATTCTTGCCACTCTTACACAAACCTTAGTTTGTTTCTTACCTAACCGTGGCATACGAGTGGGGGGAGGCTAAATACCATGCCCTCATACTGGTGCAGATCATTCTTGCCTTTGGTAATATCTAGTTGCTGGTTTGCTTACATGGTTCCTTTTTTTTTTCATACTTCTGTTATTCGACTTTTGTCGGAGAAAGATATTATGACCTTAGTGATTCTTGCGTTGAGTATAATAATAAATACTCATGATGAGTTCCCCTAACTACACTATGCCGTTCAGTTTTTGTTTTGTTTAGTGTCATTTTCTTGTTTGCTCTCTCACGCTAATACTTTATATTTTTTCTCGCTGTTATCCACTCCTATAAAATGCTAAACAAGCCGGGCCATCCTCTTTATCCTCATTGGACTTAAGGACATTGATAAGCTAAACCAATTAGGTGGTAGATTCGATCAATCTAAATCTATCTAGCTACCTTCCTTAAAGAGAAATAATCTCTCATTTATACAAAAAACATCGATAAAGATATTATGAGCACCAAGTTGATGCTGCATATTTTTTCTTCTTATATTTTTTTTTATATGTCACACGTTGCCCCCTATGAATCAGTTCCAAGGAAGCGGCCGTTCACGTTAGAAATCTCGATTTTTGATGTAGTTGCTGATGGTGTTACTATAACACGTGTGTAAGTAATTTGGATCTTAGGCACTTTAAGTACATTAATTATAGTAAATTAGCTACCATGTTCAAAAGAATTAAAACTCATTGAGTTTGAATACTAACCTTTTGTAGTTCAAATTTCTTTTTCCTCATGAACCGATTTCGAACAACCACTAGTGTCTTCCCTACTATTCTCCGGCCTTAGAACGGGATTGTGGAATCCGGTGAGTGACTAAACTTGATAGGAATTTAGTATATGTAAAGAGAGAGTTTTGAGAGATTTTCTCAAAGTTTTTCAAGCCAACTTTACATGTACCTTGATCACTCTATTTATAAAGTCATATTTGCATGTTCATGCAAATTTGAGATTACCAAATTTTGACCTTAAAAATAACATTCAAATTTGTGGGATTATGTGACAAACATGCAAGTTTGAGTTAACCAAATTTTAACACTCAAAATCCCACTCAAATTTGTGGGGTTTATTTGGCAAACATGCAAGTTTCGTTAAACCAAATTTTGACACTCAAAATTCCACTTAAATTTGTGGGATTATGTGGTAAACATGCAAGTTTGGTTAAACTATATATTGACACTTAATATTCCACTAACTCAAACATGGATTTTTCCATTAGGTGAAGTAACATTTTGACTTTCTTTATTTTAATTCAACAATTAATTTAAATAATTAATTTCAAATCAAAATAATATTAAATGATTAATTAAATAATTTAATTAATATTTAACATTAAATAAAATGCCAATCCCAATCTATTCCGGCACATATTGATTATGAATCCCTATTCAAAATTAAAATATTTAAATCTTATTTAAATATCTCAAATTCTCTCTTTTTGTTTAATTCATAATTAAAACAAAATGCGGTTAAATATATCGTATATATTTAGCGTGTATTACCTAATTTGAATTCGAACATTCGAACTCACTCGTCACACTGTTCTAAGATTTTGTCCGATATGAGCTTGCAGAGGGACCTAATAGACCTACAGATCATGGGCTCCAACGATTCGAGATTAACCGGCTAAACTCATTAACCTTGTTAATCAACATTCGTTAACTACTAGGACACTCCACTATAGCCTAGTAGTTGCACTAGCCTCACTATAGATATATTTCTGTCAATTTGATATAACCATGATTAGTAAGTCGATCCTTCACAGGTTGTTCATAACTAGAGTTGGATCAATTTACCGTTTTACCCTTAAAGTTACTTCTTGTTCCTTAAGTCCCACTAATCCTCTAATGAACAATTGGTTTGTGGTCCAACCACCAAACTAAATCCCTCTCAGGCCAATGAGAGGGTGGGGCCCCTTGTTCAAGACTTGGAGTCAGTACTTAAGGGAATAATCTCACTACTATCCCTAAAAGTAGTTAGGAGTGTATTCCATCTTACACCCTATGTCCTCAGCTATTCACCTAATCTTACCCCTGAAATGGGAGACTTATTGAGTCGGCGAACTCGGGCCACTCTTACCCATGCAAATTTAAGGATAATTCGGAATAAATAGGAGTTCATGGTTAGCTTAGGATTAAGACCGAGTTACCTAGGTCATCGAATGAAAAGAAAATCAGTCTCAACAGTAAACGACATTATAAAGTGAGTGATTTTCTTCATTGTCCGATCTTATGCAATACTCATTGCATAGAACGCCCCCACTCACATAACTCTGCATGTATAACTTAGTGATCACATTGTTTATGTCATATACAAAAGTGGGCTGCATCCATAGTGTCCCTAGGATAAGGTACTCAACCTTCTCCCTGTACTATAGATCATTTTGACTATATACTTGAACTTGATCCACTCTTATGTCTCTACGTATAGTTCAAGTAATCATACTATAGCCAGAGAGTTCTTAGTTTATTGGATTTAGATTAATGATCGTAAAGTTTACTTTATTCAATAACAATCTTTACTGAATAAACAACAATAATAACTTTATTGAAAATAGAATATGTTTTTGTTTACAAACTATGAGTTTTAGGACATAAATCCCAACACTATTAACGAACTCAGTTTGTCCATCGGTTTGGGGGTGACAAGTTGTAGAAAATAGAAGCTTAGTTCCCAACTTTCCCCACAAAACTTTCCAAAAATGGTTTAAAAATTTAACATCCCTATCACTAACAATGATTTTGGGAATACAATGCAATCTAACCACTTCCCTAAATAATAGATTAGCTATGTTGGTAGCATCATTTGTTTTGTTACATGGAATGAAATGTGTCATCTTACTAAACCTATCAACTACCACAAAAATGCTATCATGGTGTCTTCTAGTCTTCGGTAATCCTAGAACAAAATCCATGCTAATGTCAATTCATGGTTCACTAGGAACATCTAAAGGTGTGTAAAGACCATGTGGTTGTGTCTTAAACTTAGCCTCTTTACATTTAAAACATTGCATTTTCTGTTGAAATAAAATTCACTATGATACTAATTTGTTGAAAATAACAATCCGCTCTAATACCAATTTGTAAAAATAAACGTTCGCTCTGAAGCTAACTTGTTAAAATAACACTCCACTCTGATACCAATTTGTAAAAATAAACACTCGTTCTGAAACTAGCTTGTTAAAATAACACTCACGAAGCTGGGAGATGTCGAGAGGGGAGAAGCAAGGAGACAAAAGAAATTCTGAAAGCCCTTTTCTATTACACGGTACTTAACTTTAACTCTTGCCTTACTCACTCTTGCTCTGCTTTTTACCATGGAAAACCTATTAATTTATAGGTTTTCTAAAATATAAAATTGGCTATCCCATAACCCAATCTCTTAAAATGATTCTTGGCCCTCCATTTTTTTTCTTTGGCTTTTTTCTTACTACTCAAACTTCAAAAACCTTACTAAAATTAACAAAATCAAAACTACTTTTTTTCATTTAATTTTATTCCCAACAAAACTCCCCCATAAACTTAAATGATCTATTCAATGATTCCACCTGAGTCGCTTTCGTCTTCTCGACCTCAGTCATGGTTTCTTCAATTTTCTCTCCTTGTCCTTGAGCGGCAAACTGAACTTGTCCTTTTCGTATGAGACTTCATTTGGAGCTTCTCGAGAACAGCCCATTTGAGATACCAACTCCTCATTTCTCCCGTTCTCAGCCATGCTCGATTCAGACATCATAACTCCGTTCAGTTCACTAATTCCCTTCGTAAGTCCACAACGACATTTTCAGCTTCCATTTTTGCTTCCTCCATTTCGGTCTTATCACGAGTGAGTGTCTCAATCGTGTGTCGTAAATTCAGTGCCTCCTGTTGAACTTGATTCAAGTTCACGTCAAGTGAGTCTCTCTATTGAGTCAACAACTCTATATCTTTCTCCTTCCTCACTAGCTCATCCACTAGAGCATCAATCTCCATTACCAGGCCATTCTCTTTCTTCACACCTTCTTCAACTTTCTCACTCAGCTCAACAATTTCCTTCTCTAACCTTTCAACCTTTATTTCTAACTCTTTCTTTTATTCTTCCATTTTCATCCTCTTTCTTCTTTCTTCCTCGAATTTCCTTTCCGACCATTGGAGCTCTGTCTCTTCGAGCTCGGGCTCTTTGTTATTCAGTTGTTCATCTTTTTCCAATTTTCTCGTCTCCACTATCAGGATTTTTCCACATCTGCTATCACCTCATTTCTAACAGTTTCTACTATCTCACGACTATCGCCATCATCTTTCGCACCGCCATCTTCTTTTGTTTTCAACTCTTCATTTTTTGCCATCAAGAGAATGCCTCCTTTTTTTGCGTCATCCAAGGCTAGGTTGATCGTTTCTTCCACCTTTTCCTCGGCTCGACAATATCTTGCATAGTGACCCATTCTGCCACAATTGTAACATTTTTCGGAGTTACAATTATTTGCATAGTGGCCATACTTTTGACATTTGTAACACTGGACGTTGAAATTATATCCTTGACCGCGTCCTTGATTGGGTCCTCTTTCACGCCAATTTGCTTGGCTCGATAGTCTCTTCTCCTTATAGTTTTCTTCATAACTATTGCCTTAACCACCTCGACCATTCCGACGAC
This sequence comes from Cucurbita maxima, assembly GCF_002738345.1. Lineage (NCBI taxonomy): Eukaryota > Viridiplantae > Streptophyta > Magnoliopsida > Cucurbitales > Cucurbitaceae > Cucurbita > Cucurbita maxima. The sequence continues at coordinate 978,323 of NW_019272065.1, forward strand.
TTCCTCGACCTCTACCTCGAGTATTTCGAGAGTAGAGTACCTTTTCATCCTTTATTGATGCCTTAGTCTGAAATGCTTGATCGAGTGTCTCCTCCTTCTTACGTTGTTCATGTGACTCGAGAGAACCGGCGAGCTCATCGACCGTGAACGTCACTAGGTCCTTCGACTCTTCTATGGCACATACAACATTCTCGAAGTTGTCTGTTAACGACCTCAAGATCTTCTCCACAACTCGCGTCTCGGGTAACATTTCTCTGTTTCGATTTAATTTATTTTCCATGGTCTGTACGTGTGTAATGTAGTCAGATACATTTTCTGACTCCATCTTCATGCTCTCCAACTCACCACGCAGAGTCTGGAGACGCACCTGCTTGACTCGGTTGGTTCTTTTGAACACTTTTTCTAAAGTGTCCCACACTTCTTTTGAAGTGGTTGCCTTTGCAATCTTCTCAAACCTCGACGCGTCAACAACCCAGAGCAGTATGTATAATGTTGCCTTATCCTTTGATCGTAATTCTTCTAGTGCCTTGTTTTGAGCCCCGTATAACCTGTGGTATCCTTCGGTTCTTTGAAACTTTCTTCGTCCACCTCCCATGCGTCTTGAGAATCGAGAAGAACTTTCATTTGGATGCTCCAATTCTCATGGTTCAATTTCGTCAATCGTGATAGCGACATTTGTCCCATCATGTTCGCCATCGGCTCTGATACCAATTTGTTGAAAATAACAATCTGCTCTGATACCAATTTGTAGAAATAAACGCTTGCTCTGAAACTAACTTGTTAAAATAACACTCACAAAGCTGTGAAGGAGATGTCAAGAGAGGAGAGACAAGGAGACAATAGAGATTCTGAAAAGCTCTTTTCTATTCCTTGCTTTCCTTTTTACAATGGAAAACATATTTAAGAAAAGAAAAACTTTACTAAAATAGGTTTTCTAAAATCTAAAATTGGCTATCCCATAACCCACTCTCCCCTAAAATGATTCTTGGTCCTTCATTTTTTGCCTTTTCTTTCTTACTACTCAAATTTAAAAAACCTTACTAAAATTAACAAAATCAAAACTACCTTTTTTCATTTAAGTTTATTCCCAACATTTTCAACCAATAAAAATGTTCACACATCATGCTATATGTTTTAAATTCTCCAAAATGTCTCATAAGTTCTCCTCCATGAGCCTCCTTCACAAGTAACTCTCGAATAGAACATTAGGGATACAAAGTTTACCGTTCCTAAAAAGCATATCATCGAACATAGTATGATCTTGTACATGTTTCCCTTCTAAACATTACATATACACATCATAAAATTCAGATTTTTCAACTTTGTACAATTCAATCATGTGTTTAAAACCAAGAATTTTTGCAAGGTTAGAAAATAAAGCATACCTTCTTGATAATGCATTTGCATCCACATTATCCTTTCCTTTCTTGTAATGGATTAAATAAGGAAATGTCTCAATGAATTCCACTAATTTAGCATGTCTTCTATTTAACTTTGTTTGGCTTTTGAGGTGTTTCAAACTTTCATAATCCGTATGAATAACAAACTCTTTTGGCCACAAATAATGTTTTCATACTTGCAAAGCCCTCACAAGTGCATATAACTCTTTGTCATAAATCGAATAGTTGAGTTGTGCTCCATTAAGCTTTTCACTAAAGAATATGATTGACCTTTTTTCTTGCATTAGAACAGCTCCTATGCCTATCCCACTTGCATCACATTCAATTTCAAAAGATTTATTAAAGTTAGGTAAAGCAAAACAAGATGCACTGGTTAATTTATCTTTTAGTTCATTTAATGCATTCTCTTGCTTTTCATTCCATTCAAATTTCACATACTTTTTAACAAGTTCATTCAATGGTGATGCTATACTATTAAAATCCTTAATGAATCTCCTATAGAAACTAGCTGAACCATGAAAAGATCTTACCTCGGTTGCATTTGTGGGTGTTGGCCATTCTCTAATAGCCTTTACCTTTTCTTCATCAACTTGTACTCCATTCTTTCCAACTAAGAACCCTAGGAAGTTGACTTGATCTAGACAAAAATTGCACTTTTTGAAGTTGGTATAAAACTTCTTTTCTCAAAGTTTAAACAAAATTTTCTTAACGTGCAAAACATGATAATTCAAGCTTTTTGAGCAAACAAGGAAATCCTCAAAGTATACAACAACAAATGTTCCAATATAGTCTCTCGAAACATGATTCATTAGCCTCATAAAAGTACTTGGTGCATTTGTAAGGCCAAAACAGCATAACGAGCCACTCATAAAGCTCAAACTTTGTTTTGAAAGTCGTTTTCCACTCATCTCCCACATTCATACGAATTTGATGATAACCACTTTTAAGATCTATTTTTGAAAACAGATTAGCACCATATAACTCATCTAACATGTCATCCAATTTAGGAATACGATGTTGATACTTTACCGTTATCTTGTTGATGGCTCGACAATCAACACACATCCTCCACGTGCCATCTTTATTGGGTACCAAAATCATAGGAACCGAACAAGGACTCATGCTTTCTCTAACATAGCCTTTATCCATGAGTTCTTCAACTTGTCTCTGAATCTCCTTAGTCTTGGTGGGATTGGTTTTATAGGCAACCATATTTGGAAGAGTTGCCCCAGACACGAAGTCAATTTGGTGTTCAATCCCTCTTAGAGAGGGTAACCCCATACATGCATCTTCATGTGGAAACTTGTCATTGAATTCCTGCAAAAGAGACTTAAAAGCACTTGGAAAAGCATCATCAATTTTTGGTCTATTGCTAAACACATTCCTTTGCACATAAGTACAATTTTTGGTTCTTGGGCTAACATATTTCTCATGTCTCCCTTTCTTTATAACCAAACTCGCGTTTTCTCTCTTTTCCTCAAAATCACATTTTTTTTTTCTTTCCTGGTTTTCGCTCATCCTTTGCCCCTCATTTTTTTTTCACTCTTATTTCTCTCTTTTACCTTAGTTTCTTCTCTCCACTATTGTTCTTCATATTCTTTTCTTTTCTTCTCTATTTTCAATTGGTCACAATGTACTTCGTATGGGGACAAGGGAAGTAAAGTAAATTTCATCCCACACAAAGTAAAAGTATACTTGTTCATCAAACCATCAAATGTTACATTTCTATCATATTGCCAAGGTCTGCCGAACAAGATGTCTCCTGCATGCATTGGTATAACATCACAAAGAACTTCATCTTTATATCTTCCAAGAGTAAAAGAAATAAGAGCTTGGGAATTCACCTTAATTTCTTCTTTGTTTGTCAAATTTCTCTTCCTTGATTTGAACATTGAGTACCCTTCTCGTCATCAAAGATATGGAATTACCTTACTCATCATCATATGCTGCGATTTCTTCCACAAGTTGTGGATCATGCTCCTCACATTCATCATCCGAATAAAGTATACCATTCCTTATCACCATAACACTTTTATTAACACACTATTTGCTTATGTGATATGAACCACGACCAAGGAATTTCCATACCTCAAGGTCCAATTACAAGGACGAGAGCTAAGAAGCTATAACAAACCTTATACAGTTCTATTCAAGCTATGGTGCATCAAAGGAAATTCTAGAAGACGCTGGAGACCTCCTTTATTATATGTTGTGCAAAGTTGAGCTTCAAGAAAGAGATGAATTAAATGCACTTTAAGTTGCATTTAATGAACTCCGCTGAATTTATGGAACTAGTCCAAGGATGAGTCAATAAGCACATTTTATTAATTGCATTATTTAATTATAGTTTAACTATTTGTTTGTCATATTTAAGCTAGTTTTAAAAATAGGAGTTAAGGTTATATTGTAACACACATAGGTTACTATATTCCACCATTAACTAGCCATTTTAATATGGAGGTTATGGGTATTTTTCATTTACTAGCCCATTTAATTTGGGAGTTATATATCACATAGATTAAGGTTGTAAGAGCTATATAAAGTCTTCTTTTCTTTGATTAGACATCAAATTTTGGAATTAAGAATAGAATTTCTATTTTAGCTTTGTTGAGAGCTAAACTTTCTTTGCAAATTCTTGTGTTTAGAACTTGCATGTAGAGTCATTCAAGTGGTATTGATCAAACCTCTAGTGGAGTGATTTGAATCACGAGTTTAGAAACGAGTTTTCTTTACTCTTGATCTTGATCATCAAGGTAATCGTTCCATACTTTTCCTTGGGTTGATTTTCCATATCATTTGGTATCAGAGCTTCAGGCTCAAGATCGGATATGTTTCATTGTGCTTATCTCTTTTAATTCTCTTATAATTTTTTTTCTCAGTTTGGGTAGAATGTTCATGTTCTATCACAAAAATATATAACAAANAAAAAAAAAAAAAAAAAAAAAAAAAAAAAAAACTTATGTTCTTTAAAGTGTTAGATCTAGATCTTATCAACACTTTGTTCTTCTTTAAGATCTTCTAAATTAATTTTCTTGTTGGTAAATTGATTAGATTTTGCCAATTAGAAGAAAAAAAAAAAAAAAACCATTGAAAGAAAGAAAGCTTATTGATGTAAAATGTCTTTCTTTTTTTCCTCTGGATTATTATATGTAACTCTCATATGTTACTACGTCTAAATTAATCCTTAATCATTTTCTTTCTTTAATTCGTTTCTTTGTCGTTATTCGGATTGCTCCTTCAATACCCTTGTGTATGTGTTGAATGTGCTGTATATTCACTTTGAATTGCACTTAGCTCTATAACATAACTTGTCTCACATCCCAATTTATTTTTTGGAGTGTCATTTGTGTGTGCTCAATTGTGAGGGTGAGTTTGTAAGAGATTGACACATTGATTCGAGTGTTGAGTGCTAAACACGAGTGAACTACTTTTACGAGTGAATACACATGAGGGAGCATTTGTGAGGTCCTTTTTTTTTCTTTTACCTTTCTTTTGTAGCATGAAAAATCCAGACGACAATACTGATATTACTAATGCACGATTGAGAGAAGCACAACAACGAACCATGGAAAGACTAATTCGAGGAATAGAAGAGTTGACTGATCGAATAGGCAGATTGAAGATTTAAAATCAAGCTCGACAGAGGATTCCACTACCTACGACCTCAACCGATACATATGAGGGCGACAATTCTAATCACCACGAGGATAATCCACATGCGATTGGTCATGGCTTGATGCAAGGGAGAGACCATGGAAGAAGGTATCATAATTTATAACAACGAGTTCCTTATGATGATAAAATTTATCGTAACGTGGGGAGCATCATATTAAAACTTCCCAAGTTTTATGGCAAAACTGATCCAGAGGAGTACCTTCAATGGGAGAAAACTGTGGAGTCGGTGTTCAACTGTCATAATTTTAGTGATGAAAAGAAAGTACTGTTATGCATTGCTCAATTCAAACAATATGCTCAAATTTGGTGGGATAAATTGATGTCAAGTAGGAGAAGAAATCTTGAAGCACCAATTGATTCATGAGTCGAGTTCAAAGAGTCCACGAGGAAGCGTTTTGTTCCACAATATTTTCAACGGGACATGGCGCAAAAGCTTCAAGCATTGAGACAAGGATGCAAATCTATGGAGGATTATTACAAGGAGATGGATACATTGATGGATCGACTTGAACTCGATGAGGACATGGAGGCTCTCATGGCGCGGTTTCTTAATGGGTTAAACACAGAGATTGTGGACAAGACTGGTTTACAACCTTATTCTAATATTGAGGAGTTGTTGCACATTGCAATTAAGATCGAGAGGCAAATCCAACGAAGGTCTTAACAGTATTCTTCTAAAACTTTTCCCGATTCTACTTTTACATGGAAAAGGGATAGTAAGAACATTGATTATAAGCATAGAAATCAAGAGATTAGTGAGAAGCCTTGATAAGATAAGGAACCACTACAAGGGGAGTAAGATTCGGATTATCTTGTTGATCGAATATCTCAAGGCAAGAACATTGTTTGAGATTTGAATCACTCCACAAGCAAGATTGATCATGTCTAGCTTGAATGATTCTTGTTGATTAAATATCTCAAGGCAAGAACACTTGCTTGAGATTCGAATCACTCCACAAGAAAGATTGATCATGTCGAGCTTGAATGATTCTACATGCAACCTAAACTACATAGAATTGAAAAGAAACTTAGCCATTGGCTAAAGAAAGCACAAATGCTCCTTCTACTATATTTTCAAGTCTGCTTACAAATACAATATATCTGGCTTTATATAGCTTCAAAATGAAACTACTAAAGGAATTCCAAGAATTGTTACATTCATACTTAATGGTCATAATTAACCATTATGTAATTGTAACCTAAAGTAAATAAAAACTCTTAAAATACATTAATGAAATACAATAACTCTAAATTGTAATCCACCCAAAATTTATCACATGAAACTTCATTCTTCTTCAATGTGGCATGAATTGAAATATCTTTTGATAATTTCAACAATATTTTCTTCACATCTTCATTGAAGCATATTGTATGATTGATGTCCCTTGGTTCATATCAAGCCTCAAGCTAAATTTGAGAAAGGGGAGAGTTCTAGAACAGGGAAAGTAAAAGTAGAAAAGTCTAATGTTCGAAATAGAGATTTAAAGTGTTGGAGATGTCAAGGGGTAGGACATTATAGTAGAGATTGCCTAAATGCAAGAATTATGACCATCAAGGAGGGAGAAATTGTTACGGATGACGAGGCACATGACGACATAAATGAGGAAACTGATGAGAGTGAGGAGTTTAGTGAAGAGGACCCTACACATATATCTTTGGTTACTCGACGAGCTCTAAACACCCACATTAAGAAGGACGGCCTAGACCAAAGAGAGAACTTGTTTCAAACTCGGTGTCTTGTTCAATCTGTACCTTGTAGTGTTGTAATTGATAGCGGTAGTTGCACCAATGTTGTGAGTTCCATTCTGGTCAAAAGACTTAATTTAAAGACACAACCACATCCAAGACCGTACAAGCTTCAATGGTTGAATGATTGTGGGGAAGTACGGGTAACTCAACAAACTCTTGTTTCTTTTACTATTGGAAAATATGTTGATGATGTTTTATGTGATGTTGTATCCATGCATGTTGGAGATTTACTACTGGGGAGGCTATGGAAATTTGATCGTCGGGTAATGTATGATGGGTATGCAAATCGATATTCTTTTACTCACAATGGTAGAAAAATTACTCTTGTCCCATTGTCTCCAAAAGATGTATTTATTGATCATTGCAAACTTGAAAATAAAAGGCAAGAGGTTGATGCAAAAGCAGAGATTGAAAAAGAAAAGAGCTTGAGGGAAAAGCAAGAGAGTAACACTCAGCCTAGAGAAAAAAAAGATTGAAAAACCAAATCAGTAAGCTTGTATGTTAGATGAAGTGAGGCTAGAAATGTTTTGCTCTCTAACCAGACTATTCTTGTACTTATGTGCAAGGGATCTTGTTACTTTACTAACATGCCTAACCCTTCTTTGCCTAGTGATTTTTTTGTGCTTTTGCAAGAGTTTGAAGATTTATTTTTCGAGGAGAAGCCTTGTAGTTTGCCACCACTTAGAGGGATTGAACACAAGATTGATGATATGAACCAAGAGACATCAATCATACAAGATGCTTCAATGAAGATGTGAAGAAAATATTTAAAATCAGGTTATCATCAAATTCGCATGCATATTGGGGATGAGTGGAAAACAGCTTTTAAAACCAAGTATGGTCTTTATGAATGGTTGGTTATGCCTTTTGGATTAACTAATGCACCTAGTACTTTCATGAGACTAATGAACCATATCTTAAGAGAATACTTAGGTAAGTTTGTGGTTGTTTATTTTGATGACATCCTTGTTTACTCTAAATCTTTAGATGATCATATTACACATGTACGCAATGTTTTGACTACTTTAAGAAACGAATGTTTGTACGTAAATTTAAAGAAATGTAGCTTTTGCATGGAAAAAGTTAACTTTCTTGGGTTTGTAGTTTCATCTAATGGTGTTGAGGTTGGTGAGGAGAAAGTGAAGGCTATAAAAGATTGGCCTACACCTAAAAATGTAAGTGAGGTAAGAAGTTTTCATGGTCTTGCAAGTTTCTACTGTAGGTTCATTAAGAATTTTAGTACAATTGCTTCACCCTTGAATGAACTTGTTAAGAAAAATGTATCCTTTATATGGAAAAAGATCAAGAACTTGCTTTTAATACTTAGAAAGAAAAATTGAGTTCTGCTCCCTTGCTTGCATTACCTAATTTTGAGTATACTTTTGAAACTGAATGTGATGCTAATGGAGTAGGGATAGGTGCTGTATTAATGCAAAATCAAAGACCTTTAATGTTCTTTAGTGAGAAGTTGACTGGTGCATCTTTGAGGTATCCAATTTATGACAAAGAGCTTTATGCTTTGGTTCGTGCATTGCAAACCTGGCAACATTATCTTTGGCCTAAGGAGTTCATTATTCATACGGATCATGAAAGTTTAAAGCATTTGAGAGTACAAAATAAACTCAACAGATGACATGCTAAGTGGTTAACATTTATTGAAACATTCCCTTATGTCATAAAATATAAACAAGGTAAGGAGAACATTGTTGCAGATGCCTTATCACGAAGGTATGTCCTCCTCAATACTTTGAATGCTAGGTTGTTGGGTTTTGAACACAAAGGATTTGTATGAACATGACATGTGCTTTGCTCCTTTTGTTGAATCTTGCGAAAAAGGACTCATTGTGGATAACTACTTGTTGTTAGATGGATTTTTGTTCCTAAAAGGCAAACTTTGCATACCATCTTGTTCCATCTGTGAGCTACTTGAGAGGGAAGCTCATGGAGGTGGTTTAATGGCACACCATGGAGTTTCTAAAACTTATGATATGCTCTGAATATTTTTTTTTTTTGCCTAAAATGAGACATGATGTTCATAAAGTTTGTGCTCGTTGCATAGCATGTAAACAAGCTAAGTCTAGGCTTCAACCACATGGTTTATACTCTCCATTACCGGTTCCTAATGGTCCTTGGATTGATATATCAATGCATTTTGTTTTAGGTTTACCTAGGACTAGGAAAGGTTATGATAGCATCTTTGTTGTGGTTGATCGATTTAGTAAAATGGCTCATTTTATTCCTTGTCACAAAACTGATGATGCAAAACATATTGCAGACTTGTTCTTTAGGGAAGTTGTACGATTGCATGGCATTCCTAAAAGCATCGTTAGTGATCGTGATGTAAAAATTTTAAGCCACTTTTGGCATGTTTTATGGGGTAAGTTAGGAACTAAGCTAGTATATTCAACTACTTGTCATCCTCAAACAGATGGACAAACTGAAGTTGTTACCAGAACCATGACTGCTATGCTTAGGGCTATTATTGATAAGAATCTAAAGACTTGGGAGGATTGTTTGCCCTTTATAGAATTTGCATATAATAGGGTTGTTCATAGCACTACTAAATGCACACCTTTTGAAATTGTTTATGACTTTAATCCTTTAACCCCTATTGACTTGTTACCCATACCGTCAAAAGAGTTTGTGAATTGTGATGCAAATGCCAAGGTTGAGTTTGTTCATAAACTGCACAAGCAAGTGAAAGAACAAATTGAGAAACAAAATTCCAAGGTTGCCACCCGAATTAATAAGGGACGTAAGATTGTCATCTTCAAGCCAGGAGATTGGGTTTGGGTGCATTTCCGAAAAGAAAGATTTCCTACTCAAAGAAAATCTAAACTTTTACCACGAGGAGATGGACCTTTTCAAGTTCTTGAGCGTATCAACGACAATGCTTATAAAATTGATTTACTAGGTAAGTCTGGTGTTAGTACAACTTTTAATGTTGTTGATTTGAGTCCTTTTGATGTAGGTGATGGCTTTGATTCGAGGACGAATCTTTCTCAAGAGGGGGAGAATGATATAAACCACGACCAAGGAATTTTCATACCTCAAGGTCCAATTACAAGGACGAGAGCTAAGAAGCTAGAACAAACCTTATATAGTTATATTCAAGATATGGTGAGCTCATCAAAGAAAATTCTAGAAGACGCTGGAGACCTCTCTTATATGTTGTGCAAAGTTGAGCTTCAAGAAAGAGATGAATTAAATGCACTTTAAGTTGCATTTAATGAACTCCGCTGAATTTATGAAACTAGTCCAAGGATGAGTCAATAAGCACATTTTATTAATTGCATTATTTAAATATAGTTTAACTATTTGTTTGTCATATTTAAGCTAGTTTTAAATATAGGAGTTAAGGTTATATTGTTACCCACATACGTTACTATATTCCACCATTAACTAGCCATTTTAATATGGAGGTTATGAGTATTTTTCATTTACTAGCCCATTTAATTTGGGTTATATATCACATAGGTTAAGGTTGTAAGAACTATATAAAGCCTTCTTTTCTTTGATTAGACATCAGATTTTGGAATTAAGAATATAATTTCTATTTTAGCTTTGTTGAGAGCTAAACTTTCTTTGCAAATTCTTGTGTTTAGAACTTGCATGTAGAGTCATTCAAGTGGTATTGATCAAACCTCTTGTGGAGTGATTCGAATCACGAGTTTAGAAACGTGTTTTCTTTACTCTTGATCTTGATCATCAAGGTAATCCGTTCCATACTTTTCCTTGGGTTGATTTTCCATATCATTGTGTCCAAACCCTTTGCACTTCCAACATTGAATAGAACTAGATTTCTCCTTTACCGTCTTTGAAGTTTCATTCTTTTTACCATTGGAACTCTCAGCCTCCACTCTTTTAGCAGCCACAAACTTTTCTTTTGGTGATATTGATTCATTTCTATTTACAAAACTATCATTGTTCTAAGTTTTAGAATTTGAAAATGTGTTTTTTTTCTTCCTTCAATTGGTATTCAATTGTGATGTCTTCCATATATGGTGGATTTCTGTCATGGTATCTTCTTCTTCTTCTCTAATGTGTGCTCTTTCCATCATAGTCTCCATCTCTTGATAATATTCAGCAACACTTTTTGTTCCTTGCCTCAAACCTTGCAATTTAGTTTTCAAATTTCTTTCATAATGTTTAAGAACATACCTTTTCTCATGGCTTATTTCAGTTCTTCCCAAGTCTCTATTGGATCCTCCTCTTTTCTTCTTCTCTTGAATTTGAGACGTTGGTACCAGTCACCAGCATGATTTGTTTATTCGGTAATAGCAAGTCTTATCTTTTTATTTTCACTATAGGTGTTGCAATCAAACACATGCTCTATCTTTTATTCCCATTGCAAGTATGCTTCAGAATCTGCTGTTCCACAAAAGGGTGGGATTTTGAGTTTCTCCTCCATCTCTATCTTCATGTACTCTTTCCATCCTTTTAGGTTACATAATGTTTACATGGTTATTTCTTTCTCTCCATCTTCCTTCAACTTGTCTTTCTTGTACAACTATACCTTCATCTTCTTGTAATGCTCGCTCTTGTCTATCTTCAACTAGTCTTTGATATTATGCCCTTTTTTCTTACCTATCTTCCATCATCATTTCCATCCTACCTTGAATTGCTTGAAGAATAGTTGTATTAAGATCTGGTACTGGTGGTGTTCCTTATCCATTATGTGACATTTTGTTACGAGTAATAAGGACCTCTCCACACTTCTCACAAAAATTTCACTCAGGGGAACTCGTGTTTAACACTCAAAAGTAGGCTTTTGGTACTAGGTCAAGAATGTAAAGGCTGATTTTTTTTTTTTTTTGTTCAATATTGCTTTAAGCTTGATTATAACAAATTCAACAATCAACTCTCACAAACTAAGACTATCTCAAGGATTAAGAGCTTGAAAATTTTGAACAAACTCAAATAAATGATAAGAAATGAATACTTTGCTTTTTCTCTTTCTCTGAACTGATTTTTTATTTTTTTACTAAAGATTTATTTTTGTACTGATTTTTCGTTTTTCTTTTTTTCGATAATATGAGAGAAACTAAAAAAATTGATATAAAAACAAAAATAACACTAAAGATATTTCACCTCTAGAGCGGTCAAAGAACGTCGACCAAATGCTTTTATACCAAATGATAAGCGCCAACAATATTGGATTTTGCAAAGCTAGAGGTCCTTCTATAACGCTTGCAAACGTTCATAAAGAAAGCTAACTTAACGAATTAATTCCAACCAAGAACTGGTTAGAAGATAAATGACTCTTAGATCAAACTTGAAATCTATGATGGTCACTCTTAGATTCCAAGATGACTCACTCCAGAATTAGCTTGATCAAAACTATCAAAGGCAAAGTCTTCTAATCACTTTCCAATGTCAGCCGCTCCATTATTTTCTTGATTTGATATGCTAATGCAATAAAGATTTTTGGGATAAAAATATTTTGTTTCAACTTGAACACTAGCTAGGCTTTGAAGATGCAATATATAGGCATCTAGAATCTTCTTAACCTTGCTTCTTGTAATCGGTCCTTCGAGTACATGCAAAGGGCCAGTAGTTGAATTCATATCATATACGATCGACCAACATTTATTAAGAAAAAGGGTAAGAAGAAATGGTTTGATCCTCTTCTTATTTTTCTTTCTCGAACAGAGAGATCCATAAATCAAGATTCTAATGCATATAGATACAAATGGTCCATTTCATTTCTGAGCAGATGAGCCATTTTCATTTTTAAGTAGTGTTCGATTGATTACGTATTAATCCATACTCGAACTCACTTCCTTTTTTCTTTGTGAGTTTTGGGAATATCCCCATTAATAGGTCCGAGATCCACATCTATGAATTGAAAGGTTCGAATGATCAACTTTGGAATCAGTTGTTAGAATCAATAGGTCAGAAAATAGTTTTCATTTGACAAAATTGAAACCTTATTGGATGATCATAATAGTTCCTAAAAAGAGAAATTCTTGATCAAGAACAATATCACCATTTTTCTTCAATAAGATACCAAAGTGGATGATTTACTTATTCCATACTAGAAAGAATCGCAGGAAATCCTTTGATAACACTGATTCTCTTATTTCTCAATGATATCTCACGAACAAGACAATTGGCTAAATCCCGTGAAACCATTTCATAGAAGTTCATTGATATCTTCTTTTTATAAAGCAACTCTACTTCGATTCTTGAATAATCCACATCACTTTTGCTTCTATTGTAACAAAAGATTCCCTTTTTATGTATGTTGATTATGTGGAAAAGGCTCGTATCAATAATTATGATTTGACGTATGGACAATTTCTCAATATCTTGTTCATTCGCAAAAAAATCTTTTCTTTGTGTGGCGGTAAAAAAAAACATGCTTGGAGATTGATACTATTTCACCAATCGAGTTACAAGTATATAACATATTCATACCTCACCGACTGTTGCTGAGCAATTTTTGGATATCAAACGGACCTCCCCAGAAGGTAATTTTAATGTTGCCGATTTCCCCTCTTTTGCAATCAGTTTCGCTATAGCACCCGCTGCTCTAGCTAATTGTCCCCATTTTACACAAAGTGGTGACAAAAGGTATAACTTGTACAAATATTTCCATTTTCCAATTCGATTTGATCCATTTGTTTGTCGAGCTATTTACTCGATTGCAGACATTTCTGGAACACCTCTAACAAAGGAACAAATAGTCAATTTTTAAAGAACTTATTGTCAACCTCTTTCAGATATGAATCTATCTTATTTAGAGGGGAAGAACTTGCATCAGTATCTCAATTTCAATTCAAAGATGGCTTTGATTCAATGTTTTGAGAAAGATTTACCATCCGAAAAGAGGAAAAACGAAATAGTCTTTATCAAGGGCAGATGTATAGAACCTTTCAACAGATAGTGCTTTTTCAACTCTCTCAAAATGGAATCTATTCCAAAAATATATGCATTTTTCATGATATTATGCATGGATCGGATATATCATGGCTCATTCTTCACAAAAAAATTGTGTCTTCCACAATGGAAGAAGATAAGTGAAATTTTGAGTCAGTGTTTACATAATCTTCTTCTGTCCAAAGAAATGATTCGTCAAAATAAATAATGAGTCACCATCGGTATCAACACATCTGAGATCGCCAAATGTTCGGGAGTTCCTCTATTGAATCCTTTTCCTTCTTCTTCTTGCTATATATCTCGTTTGTACACATCTTCTCTTTTGTTTTCAAGCCTATAGTGAGTTACAGACAGAGTGAGAAAAGGTCAAATCTTTGATGATTTAATCATACATGATTGAGTTGTGAAAACTTTTGGATGGTATCCCACATCTGAACTGAATTCTTTTTGGTTAAAGAATCTCTTTCTAGATGCTCTGGAACAATTAGGAGATTCTCTAGAAGAAATGGGGGGTTCTGCTTCTTTTGGTGGCAACATGCTATGGGGTGGCGGTCCCTGCTTATGGGGTCAAATCAATACATTTGAATAAGAAAGATTTGAATATGAATCTCATCAATCTCATAAGTATCATATCAAATCCCATCAATAGAATAACTTTTTCGAGAAATACGAGACATCTAAGTCATACAAGTAAAGAAATATATTCATTGATAAGAAAAAATGTGAATGGTTATTGGATTTATGAGAAAGAAAGAGAATTCTTAGTTCAGTTCTCCACCTTAACGACAGAAAAAAGGATTAAACAAATTCTATTGAGTATGACTCATAGTGAGAATTTCTCAAAGAATGACTCTGGTTATCAAATGATTGAACAACCGAGAGTAATTTACTTACGAGACTTAGTTGATATTCATAAAAAATCTCTAATGAATTATGAGTTCAATACATTCTGTTTAGTAGGAAGACGAACATTCCATAAAACATATTCTATTTTCAATAAAGTTATTATTGATGTTTATTTAGTAAAGATTGTTATTGAATAGAGTGAATTTTACGATTATTAATCTAAATTCAATAAACTAAGAACACTTTGGCGGGTCACACATACGAAAAATTACTAAGAGTTAGTATATTCTTGACCAAACTAGCGACAACTAAAACACTATAGGAATAAGAGTTATTTCTAAGATTAGTGTCTAAGTCAAGAATGTCTTGGTTTAGTGGAGTGATTGACTGCCCCTCAGTAGCAGTTGCTCTAACTCACTAAAGTATCATTGCAAATTAATAATGTACCTTTCTTTATATCACAGCATGACAAACTCAATAGTACAATAACTCGCTTCTGAGAAATTAAATGACAAAAATTACGCAACTTGGAAATCAATCCTAAACACAATACTTGTAATTGATGATTTAAGGTTTGTTTTAATTGAGAAATGTCCTCCAAACCCCAACTCAAATGCAAACCGAACAGTTCGGGATGCATATGAAAGATGGACAAAGGAAAATGACAAAGCCCGAGTGTACATTTTAGCCAGCATATCTCATGTTTTGGCTAAGAAACACGATGTTATGTGTACTTCTAAAGAGATTATGGAATCTCTGAAAGGGATGTTTGGACAACCATCCTTCTCCCTTAGACATGACGCAATAAAATACGTTTACAATTGCCGTATGAAAGAAGGGATCTCAGTTAGAGAACATGTTCTGGACATGATGATCCATTTCAATGTGGCAAAAGTAAATGGAGTTGTCATTGATAAGAAGAGTCAAGTCAGTTTTATCATGGAGTCTCTTCCGAAGAGTTTCTTTTAGTTTTGCACAAATGCGACGATGAACAAGATAGAATATAACTTCACTGCTCTTCTCAATGAGCTACAGACTTATTAGTTCCTCTTAACGAACAAGGGACAAACAGGAGAAGCAAATGTTGCTGTCTCTAAGAAATTACTACGAGGATCGTCTTTCAAAGATAAGTCTGGTCCTTCAACTTCTAAGAATGTTTTGATAAAGAAAGAGTAAGAGGAAAAATAAGATTCCTACTGACCGCAAACACAAGGTTCAAAAAGCATATTAAGGAAAATATTTCCATTGCAACGAAAACAAGCATTGGAAGAGAAACTGCCCAAAATACCTTGCAGAGAAGAAAACCGAAAAGACACAACTGATGGTGTTAATATAACACATGCGGAAATAATTTGGATCTTAGACACTCGCAGAACATCAATTATAGTAACTAACTAGCATGTTCATAAGCATTAAAACTCAAGGTGTTGAGTACTAACCTTTTGTAGTTCAAATTTGATATGAACAAAAAGACATCAATCATACAATATAGTTCAATGAAGATGTGAAGAAAAGATTGTCAAAATTAACAAAAGATGTTTCAATTCATGTCACGTTGAAGAAGAATGAAGTTTGATTGTTATAAATTTTGGGTGGGTACAATTTAGAGTAATTTAGAGTTATTGTTTTTTAAGACTTTTTATTTACTTTAGGTTACAATTACTTAATGGTTAATTATGACCATTAAGTATGAATGTTACAACTCTTGGAATGCCTTTAATAGTTTCATTTTGAGGCTATATAAAGCCATGTATGTTGTATTTGTAAGTAGACTTGAAAATATATAGTAAAAGAAGCATTTCTATGTAGTTTAGGTTGCATGTAGAATCATTCAAGCTCGACATGATCAATCTTGCTTGTGGAGTGATTCGAATCTCAAACAAGTGTTTGAGATATTTGATCAACAAGAATCATTCAAGCTAGACATGATCGATCTTGCTTGTGGAGTGATTCGAATCTCAAACAATGTTCATGCCTTGAGATATTCGATCAACAAGGTAATCTGAATCTTACTCTCCTTGTAGTGATTCCTTATCTTATCATTTGACGTTTCTAAACTCGTGATTCGAATCACTCCACAAGAGGTTTGATCAATACCACTTGAATGACTCTACATGCAAGTTCTAAACACAAGAATTTGCAAAGAAAGTTTAGCTCTCAACAAAGCGAAAATAGAAATTCTATTCTTAATTCCAAAATCTGATAGAATTGATCCTAATGTGGGGAGCATCAAATTAAAACTTTCCAAGTTTTATGGCAAAACCGATCCAGAGGAGTACCTTCAATGGGAGAAAACGGTGGAGTCGGTGTTCAACTGTCATAATTTTAGTGATGAAAAGAAGGTACTGTTATGCATTGCACAATTCAAACAATATGCTCAAATTTGGTGGGATAAATTGATGTCAAGTAGGAGAAGAAATCTTGAAGCACCAATTGATTCATGGGTCGAGTTCAAAGAGTCCACGAGGAAGCATTTTGTTCCACAATATTTTCAACGGGACATGACGCAAAAGCCTTAAGCATTGAAACAAGGACGCAAATCTGTGGAGGATTATTATAAGGAGATGGATACATTGATGGATCGACTTGAGCTTGATGAGGACATGGAGGCTCTCATGGCGCGGTTTCTTAATGGGTTAAACACTGAGATTGCGGACAAGACTGATTTACAACATTATTCTAATATTGAGGAGTTGTTGCACATTGCAATTTTTTTAAATGATATGGATAAGGAACCACTACAAGGGGAGTAAGATTCGGATTACCTTGTTAATCGAATATCTCAAGGCAAAAACATTGTTTGAGATTCGAATCACTCCACAAGCAAGATTGATCATGTCGAGCTTGAATGATTCTACATGCAACCTAAACTACATAGAATTGCAAATAAACTTAGCCAATGGCTAAAGAAAGCACAAATGCTTCTTTTACTATATATTTTCTAAGTCTACTTACAAATACAACATACATGGCTTTATATAGCTTCAAAATGAAACTATTAAAGGCATTCCAAGAGTTGTAACATTCATACTTAATGGCCATAATTAACCGGTATGTAATTGTAACCTAAAGTAAATAAAAAGTCTTAAAAAACAATAACTTTAAATTACTCTAAATTGTAATCCACCCAAAATTTATAACAATCAAACTTCGTTCTTCTTCAACGTGGCATGAATTGAAACATCTTTTCTTAATTTTGACAATCTTTTCTTCACATCTTCATTGAAGTATATTGTATGATTGATGTCTTTTGGTTCATATCAAAATTTCTTTTTCCTCACGAACTAGTTTCAAACCACCACTAGTGTCTTCTCCACTATTTTTGGTCTTAAAACGGAATTGTGGAATCCGGTGAGTGACTAAACTTGGGAGGGATTTAGTATATATGAAGAAAGAGTTTGTGAGAGTTTTTCTCAAGGTTTTTCCAAGGGAGAAGTTCCATGTAGCTTGATCACTCTATTTATAGAGTTATGTTTCCATGTTCATGCAAATTTGAGATCACCAAATTTTGACACTCAAAATTTTACTCAAATGTTAGGGATTATGTGGCAAGCATGCAAGTTTGAGTTCACCACATTTTGACACTCAAAATTCCACTCAAATTTGTGGGGTTTATTTGGCAAGCATGCAAGTTTAGTTAAACCAAATTTTGACACCTCAAAATTCCACTAGACTCAAACATGGATTTTTCCATTAAGTGACTTTCTTCATTTTAATTCAACAATTAATTTGAATAATTAATTTCAAATTAAAATAATATTAAATGATTAATTAATATTTAATATTAATTCAAATGTCAATCTCAACCAATTCCGACACATATTTGATTAAAATATTTAAATCTTATTTAAATATCTCAAATTCTCTCTTTTTGTTTAATTCGTAAATAAAACAAAAATGTGGTTAAATATATCGTATATATGTAGCGCATATTCCTGAATTTTAATTCGAACACTTCGAACTCACTCGTCACACTGTTCTACGGTTTAGTCCGATATGAGCTAGTAGAGGGACCTAATGAACCTATAAACCATGGGCTCCAACGATCCAAGAATAACCGGTTAAACTCATTAACCTTTTTAACCGACACTCGTTAACTACTAGGACACTCCACTATAGTCTAGTAGTTGCACCCCCCTCACTATAATATATTTCTGTCCATTTGATATAACCATGATTAGTAAGTCGATCCTTCATAGGTTGTTCGTAACTAGAGTTGGGTCAATTAACCGTTTTACCCCTAAAGTTACTTCTTGGTCCTTATGTCCCACTAATCCTCTAATGAACAATTGATTTGTGGTCCAACTAGTAAACCGAATCCCTCTCAGGCCAATGAGAGGGTGGGGAGCTACCTCTCTTCTATCCTTAAAAGTGGGTAGGAGCGAATTCCATCTTGCACCCCATGTCCCCAACAATTCACCTAGTCTTACCCCTGAAATGGGAGGCCTATTGAGTCGGCGAACTCGAACCACTCTTACCCATGCAAATCTAAGGATAATTTCGAATAAACAGGAGTTCATGGTTAGCTCAGGATTAAGATCAAGTTACCTAGGTCATGGAATGAAAAGAAAATCAGTCTCAACAGTAAACGACATTATAAAGTGAGAGTGATTTTCTTCATGGTCCGATCTTATGCAATACTCATTGCATAGGACACCCCCACTCACATGTCTCCGCATGTACAATTTAGTGATCACATTGTTTATGTCATATACAAAAGTGGGCCGCATCCATAGAGTCCCCAAGATAAGGTACTCAGCCTTATCCCTATACAATAGATCATTTTGACTGTATACTTGAACTTGATCCACTCTTATGTCTCTACATATAGTTCAAGTAATCATACAAAGTCAGAGTATTCTTAGTTTATTGGATTTAGATTAACGATCGTAAAATTCACTTTATTCAATAACAATTTCTATTGAATAAACATCAATAATAACTTTATTGAAAAATAAAATATGTTTTTATTTACAAACTATGAGTTTTAGAACATAAAACCCAACAACAACAAGGTAAATATGATTTACTAGTTGTAGAAATATGTTTAGTAGAGTATGATAACTCAACTTGGATACTAGATTCAGGGGCCACTAATCATATTTGTTCTTTTTTCCAGGAAACTACCTCCTGTAGAATGCTTGCGGACGACGAGATAACACTCGGGGTTGGAACAAGAGTGATAAGGCAACCTTAATCCTTAGCCCAACGATCCAATCTTTTGTTTTAGTAAGAACCCTTGAATCAAAGTAATTAACACCTCCTTATACGAAATTTAGATCAACCAAGAGATAAGGCTAGAATTAGATTACCTCTTACGATCAAAGATCTAGAAGCAAGATTTGGAACCTTGTTCTAAATTGAGTCACTTCACAATCTAACTTGATCAAGGCTTGATTGAATGGCTCGGGTGCAATTCTACCACAAGAATTTCTTGAAACTTAGAAATGACAAATATGATACTCGAATTTCTAAGAGAAACGTCTCAATTTGAGATCTGAATTACATTCATCCACGAATCTGAATTTTACATAACATATTATGGGTATTTATAGTTTCCCGACAAAAGACGTTTGTGGACGGGATTTATTCCCGATCCCTTTAATCTCCACAAAAGAATAAGTCAAATTGACCATTTGACTTTTACATAATTTATGAAATTAAACATAGTTTTTTTTTAACAAATGTTGATGTGCTTGAGTGGCTAATGCGATAGGTTTGAAATCTGTTGTTGACATATTTTTTCAATGTTTGCCCGTTTAATTTTTCACTAAAATATATTAAGTACTTTTCATCTTGAATTAAAACAACACTTATGCCCAAATCACATACATCACATTCATTTTTAATAGTTTTATCAAAGCTAGCCAAAACAAATAATGGTTTGCTTAATTTCTTCTTAAGAAAATTGAATGCATTCTCTTGCATTTCTCTCCATTTAAAAACAACATTTTTTTTCACTAAGTCATTCAATAGTTCAGTTATGGTTCTAAAATCATTTATAAATCTCTTATAGAGGTTAGCTAGCTCATGAAAACTCCGAACTTTACGTGCACTCTTTGATGTTAGCAAATCCATAATGAATTTAATTGTCTCTATCTATTGCTATTCTACTTTTATCAACTATGAAGCCAATAGAGTGAACTTTTTTCATGCAAAAAGTACCCTTATTAAAATTAAATTTCTCTTTTCTATGTGTAATCAAAACTAATTTAACATGCTCCACATGCTCAAGCAAAATCTTCAAATAAGTTATAATATCATCAATATAAACAACATGTTTTCTTATATATTTTCTCAAAACATTATATATTAAGCGCATAAATGTACTAGGAGCATTAGTTAACCCAAAAGGCATAACAAGCCATTCATACAATCCAAACTTAGTTTTCAACGCGGTTTTCCATTCGTCTCCTACATGCATTCTAATTTGATGATATCCAGATTTCAAGTCAATCTTTGTAAATAAACATGAACCATGCAATTCATCAAGAATATTGTCTAGCCTAGGAATAGGATGTCGATACTTTACCATGATTTTGTTGATGGCTCTACAATCCACGCACATGCGCCACATTCCATCTTTCTTTGGGACCAATAAGACTGGTTCAGAACATGGACTCAAACTCTCGTATATAGCCCTTCTCCATGAGCTACTCTAATTGTCTTTGAATTTCTTTAGTCTCAGTTGGGTTGGCTCTATAAGCTGACCTATTAAGAATGACTGCCCCTCGAAAAAAGTCTATTTTATGTTTAATACCTTTAATGGGAGATAGTCCTTTAGGGACTTTATCTTGGAATACGTCATCAAATTCTTGTAAAAGATATTGAAACATACTAGGCAAAGACAAATTGTTATCGTTAGAGACCAAACATCCTTTCTTGTACACAAGTACAAAGATGGTTTTTTGTGAGAACATTGCCCTTCTAACCTCTCCTACTCTAGCCAAACAACTCACATTCTTTCTTTTTTTTTTTTTTCAATTTCATTCTTTTTTCGCTATGTTTCTCTTTTACTTTTCTCTATTTTTTCACCCAACTCTTGTTTTTCGTTCAACTCTTTTTCCTCAAATTCTTTCTTTTGTTCTTCCAACTTTAATTGATCAGCAAATACATTTGCAGAACTCAAAGGTACTAGAGTGGTTTTTTTACCATCTTTTACAAAATAATACCTATTTAAATAGCCATCATATATAACCCTCCTGTCAAATTGCCATGGTCAGCCAAGCAATATGTCTCCAGCATGCATTGGTAAAACATCACAAAGAACTTCATCTTTATATTTTCCCAGAGTAAAAGATATTAAAGCTTGAGAAGTTACCTTCATTGTTCCACTGTCATTGAACCATGGAAGCTTGTAAAGTTTAGGATGGTGTTGGGTTGGAATTAGTAACCTTTTGATCAGCATGGTACTTACGACATTTGTACAACTTCCGCTATTAATTACAAGACTACAAGGAGTCCCCTTGACTAAACACCTTGTGTGAAATGGGTTGTCTCTTTGATCATCAACATCATTCTCTGTAACTTGAGTTTTAAGACGTCTTCTGGTAACAAGTACCAAATGACTCCCATCTTCCAGTTCCTTCTTATTCTCCTGGATTTCTTCTTCAACTAGCTCATCATGGTCACTTTCCTCACTATCTGTGACAACTTGTCCATTCTTGAGGAGCATGACTCTCTTGTTAGGACAATCACGACTAAGATGACCAATTCCTTGACATTTCCAACATTTGATGTCTCTATTTCTTTCTCGAATCTCCTTGTATTCCTCCACTTTTTCTTTACCCTTGGAGGTCTCAGCTTTGTTCTTTTTGTCAAGATCATACTTGCCTCCAACTTTGAAATCTATCTTTTCAATATTTGCATTATTTTTCCAAGTGTTGAAAGTAGTAGACTTTGAAATATCATACCTCTTGGAGTTCTCCTTCTCCCAAGCTAGTTGCCCTTCATTTTTGACAGCAAGGTGTAACAATTCTTGCATATCAAAGTACGCTTGCCTATCCACTTGATGAGCAAGTTGTCGGTTTAACCCACCAAGAAATCTAGCTATTGTATCTTCCTCATCTTCATCAATACATGCTCTATTCATAAGGTTCTCCATTTCTTTATAATATTCTTCAACAATTTTGGATCCCTGTTGTAAAGTATAGAGTTTTTGCTTGAGTACTCGAGAATAATGCTTAGGAATGTACCTTTTTCTCATTAATGTCTTTAATTCCTCCCACGTTTCAATTGGTTCTTCATAATTTCTCCTCCACTCTGATTTCAAAGATGTTTACCATATAATGGCGTAATCACAAAATTCAGCCACAGCAAGCTTCAAGTTTCTTTCTTCACTGAAATTGTTGCAATCGAAGACATGCTCAATTTTGCTCTCATATTGCAAATACTCCTCTGGATCAAATTTCCCATAGAAAGTTGGAATTTTTAGCTTTACTCCCCGACTCCTTTTTCTTTTTCTCTCTCATACTGGTACTCCCTCTCAATTCTTTTTTGTGCTAAAATTTCTTTATCCCTTCTTCTGACTCTTCCTCTCCCTCGACCGACATCTCTCCCTCCCCTAGGACTATGTCCCGCTAAAAGGGTGACATTGTCATCTTCTTCATTTTCAACTCCTTCATTCAAGAGTACTTCCCTCCCTTGAAGATTACCTAAGGCTATTTCAATTCACTCCATTCGGTCTGTCAATGTACTAATAACTTGATTCAAACGAGTAATTGTTCCGACCTGTGCTTCTCTCCACCTAGCTTCATTGATCTCCCCTCTATTTCCTCCGTCTTGGTTGATGATTGTACAAACAGTAGTGGAATATGTTTAGGACCTCACACACTCAACTCACTGATTTTACACTCAAGGACACTTGTGTTTATACTCACAAAGATAGGCTGTTTGGGAAAGTGACTATTATGATCAAGGTAGGCTAATATATTGGTAAAGCAATTCTGATGGTAGCAAGCTATTCAAGGCAATCAAGATAAGTTAATTATGAAATAACAGCAAAATAAAACAGGAGATGAACAAACAAATAAGAGACACAAAGATATTTTTGGATAGAATTGCACACTGATTTTTTTTTAAAAAAAAAAATCTAAAAAGAAAGAACGTGAAGATTTTAAGAACAATCTAACTCTCCTTTTTACAGAATTTGGGAAATTTAAAAGTTATCTTCAAGCGTAGATTATGAGAAAAAAAATATCAAACACAACGGTTCTAGATTTAGATGGATTAAGAAAAAGATGTGAATCGAAGTTTATTTGATCTTCAAATAAACATGCAAATGATAAAAATAAAATGATAAAGATCATTTATAATCACAATCGTAAGAACAAATATGATAAGATTTTTTTTTTCAAGATCTCAATGTGATCTTTAGGAAGAAAATGAGAACAAAGTGAAAAGTTGATGAATAATGGCGGAAATGACAGCAAGAAAATAAATTGACAGATTTAAAGAAAAGATTAACAATAGTAGAAATGAAAGATAAAATCAATTCTAGAATTGGCCACAAATATGTAAACCTATGCTCTAATACCAAATTGATAAGACAACTCTAATTCTCAACCTAACAATCCAAGCTTTTGTTTTAGCAAGAACCCTCGAATCAAATCAAAGTAATTAACACCTTCTTATACAAAATTTGGATCAACCCAGAGACAAGTCTATAATTAGATTACCTCTTACGATCGAAGATCTAGAAGCAAGATTTGGAACCTTGTTATAAATTGAGTCACTTTACAATCTAACTTGATCAAGGCTTGATTGAATGGCTCGGGTGCAATTCTACCACAAGAATTGCTTGAAACTTAGAAATTGCAAATATGATGCTTGGATTTCTAAGGGAAATGTCTCAATTTGAGATCTGAATTACATTCATCCACGAATCTGAATTTTACATAACATGTTGTGGGTATTTATAGTCTCCCTACAAAAAATGTTTGTGGACGAGATTTATTCGAGACATTTGTGGACGGGATTTATTTCTGATCCTCTTTAATCTCCACAAAAGAATAAGTCAAATTGACCATTTGACTTTTACATAATTTATGAAATTAAACATAATTCTTTCTAACAAATGTTAATGTGCTTGAGTGGCTAATGCGATAGGTGTGAAATCAATTGAGCTTTTCGTGCAGTTCATTTGGAACACCGTGATTCTTATATCAAGGAGAGATTGTCTCAGCAAGATAGTAGGAAATCTAAAGTTGTTTTTTTGGAGATAGATTCATTATATTAGATAATGTATTTTTTTGTTCCTGGAATAAAAAGAAAATCAAATATCTATCTCTTGTTTTTTTGGAGATAGATCCATTATATTAGATAATGTATTTTTTTGTTCCTGGAATAAAAAGAAAATCAAATATCTATCTCTTGTTTATTAGAACAATGGTTGTTTTTTTTTGGAGATAGGTTCATTATATTAGATAATGTACTTTTTGTTCCAGGAATAAAAAAAAATCTAATATCCATATCTTGTTTATTAGAACAATGGTATGACTATCTTTTGAAATCAATGAAGTGTTTATTTGCAAAAGAGGTATTCATATTTGTTCTACAAAACTAGAAAACAACTTATATATGTTAAAACCGAGCGAAACAAAAGCTATTTTACATACCGAGATGTTTAAAACAGCTGAACAACAAAAGATTTCTCTTAATACCTATTTTTGCACTTAAGACTAGGTCACATTAATCTCAATAGGATTGAGAGATTGGTTAAAAGAGAACTTCTAAATAAGTTAGAAAACAACTCTTTACCTCCATGTGAGTATTGTCTTGGGAATAAAATGGTTAAACGACCGTTTATCGAAAAAGGTTATAGAGCCAAAGAAACCTTAGAACTCGTGCATATAGATCTCTATGGTCCAATGAATGTCAAAGCACGAGGAGGGTATAAATATTTCATCAGTTTTATTGAAGATTATTCAAGGTATGACTATCTTTACCTAATGCATCACAAGTCCAAAGCTCTTGAAAAGTTCAGAGAGTATAAGATTGAGGTTGAGAATCTGTTAGGTAAAACTATTAAAACACTTTGATAAGATAAGAAACCACTACAAGGGGAGTAAGATTCGGATTATCTTGTTGATCAAATATCTCAAGACAAGAACATTGTTTGAGATTCGAATCACTCCACAAGCAAGATCGATCATGTCTAGCTTGAATGATTCTTGTTGATCAAATATCTCAAACACTTGTTTGAGATTCAAATCACTCCACAAGCAAGATTGATCATGTCGAGCCTGAATGATTCTACATGCAACCTAAACTACATAGAATTGCAAATAAACTTAGCTAATGGCTAAAGAAAGCACAAATGTTTCTTTTACTATATATTTTCCAAGTCTGTTTACAAATACAATATACATGGTTTTATATAGCTCCAAAATGAAACTATTAAAAACATTCCAAGAGTTGTTACATTCATACTTAATGGCCATAATTAACCATTATGTAATTGTAACCTATAGTAAATAAAAACTCTTAAAATACATTAATGAAATACAATAACTCTAAATTGTAATCCACCCAAAATTTATCACATGAAACTTCATTCTTCTTCAATATGACATGAATTTAAATATCTTTTGATAATTTCAACAATATTTTCTTCACATCTTCATTGAAGCATATTGTATGATTAATGTCCCTTCGTTCATATCACACTTCGATCAAATCGAGGTGGAGAGTATACGGACTTAAGATTTTAGGGCTATATGATAGAACATGGAATAACATCTCAACTCTTAGCCCCTCGTATACCTCAATAGAACAGTGTATCAGAAAGGAGAAATAGAACTCTGTTAGACATGGTTCGGTCTATGATGAGTTTCGCTCAATTACCTGATTCGTTTTGGGGATATGCAATGGAGACTGCTACAAACATTTTGAAATGGTTCCTTCTAAAAGTGTTTCAGAAACACCTTATGAGTTATGGGGAGGGCATAAAGGTAGTTTACGTCACTTCAGGATTTGGGGATGCTCAGCACGTGTTGTTGCAAAACCCCAAGAAATTAAAACGTCGTTCAAAATTATGTCTATTCGTAGGATACCCCAAAGAGACAAAAGGTGGTTTGTTTTATGACCCTTAAGAAAATAGAGTGTTTGTATCAACAAATGCTATATTCTTAGAGGAAGACAATGTAAGAAATCATCAACCTCGCAGCAAACTAGTATTAAGTGAGATTTCTAAAGAAGCTTATGATAAAACAACTAAAGTTGTTGATCAGGCTGGTCCTTCAACAAGAGTTTTTGATATGAACCACGACCAAGGAATTTTCATACCTCAAGGTCCAATTACTAGGACGAGAGCCAAGAAGCTACAACAAACCTTATACAGTATATTCAAGCTATAGTGAGCTCGTCAAAGAAAATTCTAGAAGACATTGGAGACCTCCCTTATATGTTATGCAAAGTTGAGCTTCAAGAAAGAGATTTTGGAACTAAGAATAGAATTTCTATTTTAGCTTTGTTGAGAGCTAAACTTTCTTTGCAAATTCTTGTGTTTAGAACTTGCATGCTAGTCATTCAAGTGGTATTGATCAAACCTCTTGTGAAGTGATTCGAATCACGAGTTTAGAAACGAGTTTTCTTTACTCTTGATCTTGATCATCAAGGTAATCCGTTCCATACTTTCCCTTGGGTTGATTTCCATATCATTTGGTATCAAAGCTTTAGGCTCAAGATCGAATATATGCTTCATTGCGCTTATCTTTTTTAATTCTCTTATAATTTTTTTTCTCAGTTTGGGTAGAATGTTCATGTTCTATCACAAAAATATATCACAAAAATATATATATATATTTCTTATGTTCTTTAAAGTGTTAGATCTGGATCTTATCAACACTTTGTTCTTCTTTAAGATCTTCTAAATCAATTTTCTTGTTGGTAAATTGATTAGATTTTGCCAATCAGAAGAAAAAAAAATCATTGAAAGAAAGAAAGCTTATTGATATTAAATGATTTTCTTTTTTCCTCCTGATTATTATATGTACTTTCATATGTTACTACGTGTGAATTAGTCCTTAATCATTTTCTTTCTTTTATTCGTTTCTTTGTCGTTATTCGGATTGCTCCTTCAATACCATTGTTTATGTGTTGAGTGTGCTGTCTATTCACTTTGAATTGCACTTAGCTCTATAACATAGCTTGTCTCACATCCCAATTTGTTTTTTGAAGTGTGATTTGTGTGTGCTCAATTGTGAGGGTGAGTTTGTAAGGGCACATTGATTCGAGTGTTGAGTGTTAAACACGAGTGAACTACATTTATGAGTGAATACACGTGAGGGAGCGCTTGCGAGGTCCTTTTCTTTCTTTTACCTTTCTTTTGTAGCATGGAAAATCAAGACGATAATACTGACATTACTGATGCATGATTGAGAGAAGCACAACAACGAATCATGGAAAGACTAATTCGAGGAATAGAAGAGTTGACTAATTGAATCGGAAGATTGGAGATTCAAAATCAAGCTCGACAGAGGATTCCACTACCTACGCCCTCAACCGATACATATGAGGGCGACAATACTGATCACCACAAGGATAATCCACATGCGGTTGGTCATGGCTTGATGTGAGGGAGAGACCATGGAAGAAGGTATCATAATTTGCAACAACGAGTTCCTTATGATAATAGAATTGATCGTAACGTGGGGAGCATCAAATTAAAACTTCCCAAGTTTTATGGCAAAACCGATCCAGAGGAGTACCTTGAATGGGAGAAAACGGGGGAGTCGGTGTTCAACTGTCATAATTTTAGTGATGAAAAGAAGGTACTGTTATGCATTGCTCAATTCAAACAATATGCTCAAATTTTGTGGGATAAATTGATGTCAAGTAGGAGAAGAAACCTTGAAGCATCAATTGATTCATGGAACGAGTTTAAAGAGTCCATGAGGATGCATTTTGTTCCACAATATTTTCAACGGGACATGGCGCAAAAGCTTCAAGCATTGAAACAAGGACGCAAATCTTTGGAAGATTACCACGAGGAGATGAACCATTTCAAGTTCTTGAGCGCATCAACGACAATGCTTATAAAATTGATTTACCAGGTAAGTACGATGTTAGTGCAACTTTTAATGTTGTTGATTTGAGATCTTTTGATGTAGGTGATGGCTTGGATTCGAGGACGAATCCTTCTCAAGGGGGGAAGAATGATATGAACCACGACCAAGGAATTTCCATTCCTCAAGGTCCAATTACAAGGACGAGAGTCAAGTAGCTACAACAAATCTTATATAGTTATATTCAAGCTATGGTGAGCTCATCAAAGGAAATTCTAAAAGACGTTGGAGACCTCCCTTGTATGTATGTAAAGTTGAGCTTCCAGAAAGAGATTTTGGAATTAAGAATAGAATTTCTATTTTAGCTTTGTTGAGAGCTAAGCTTTCTTTGCAAATTCTTGTGTTTAGAACTTGCATGTAGAGTCATTCAAGTGGTATTGATCAAACCTCTTGTGGAGTGATTCGAATCACGAGTTTAGAAACGAGTTTTCTTTACTCTTGATCTTGATCATCAAGGTAATCCGTTTCATACTTTCCCTTGGGTTGATTTCCATATCATTTGTTGGAATTAAGAATAGAATTTCTATTTTAGTTTTGTTGAGAGCAAAACTTTCTTTGCAAATTCTTGTGTTTAAAACTTGCACGTAATTCAAGTTGTATTGATCAAACTTCTTGTGGAGAGATTCAAATCACGAGTTTAGTAACGAGTTTTCCTTACTCTTGATCTTGATCATCAAGGTAATCCGTTCCATACTTTCCCTTGGGTTGATTTCCATATCAGTTGTTGATGGAGCTGACACTTTTGGTCAATCACATTCTTCTCAAGAGTTGAGAATGCCTCGACATAGTGGGAGGGTTATAACTTAACCTGATCGTTACTTGGGTTTGGCAAAAACACAGGTCATCATACTTGATGATGGCGTTGAGGATCCATTGACCTACAAACAGGTAATGAATGATGAAGATAGAGATCAGTGGATCAAAGCCATTAATCTTGAAATGAAGTCGATGTACTTCAATTCAATTTGAAAACTTGTAGATCAACTAGATAGGGTAAAACCTATTGGTTGCAAATGGATCTATAAGAGAAAACGAGACCAAACTGGTAAGGTACAAACCTTTAAAGCTCGACTTGTAGCAAAGGGTTATACCCAAAGAGAAGGGATGGACTATGAAGAAACCTTCTCTCCTGTTGCTATGCTTAAATCGATTAGAATACTCTTGTCCATTGCCACATTTTATGATTATGAAATTGGCAATTGGATGTTAAGACAACCTTTATGAACGACAATCTTGAAGAGAGTATCTATATGGCTCAACCAGAGGGGTTCATTGAACAGGATAACAAGCAAAGGGTTTGCAAGCTTAAAAGATCCATTTATGGGTTGAAGCAAGCATCTCGATCCTAGAATATAAAGTTTGATACTGCGATAAAATCTTATGGTTTTAAACAAAATGTTGACGAACCTTGTGTTTACAAAAGGATAGTCAACTCTACAGTAGCTTTCCTGGTGTTGTACGTTGACGATATTCTACTCATTGGGAATGATGTGGGATTTCTGACTGACATTAAGCATTTGCTAGCAATACAATTCCAAATGAAAGATTTGGGAGAGGCTCAGTTTGTTCTTGAAATCCAAATTGTTCGGAATCACAAGAACAAAACACTAGCATTGTCTCAATCATCGTACATCGACAAAATGTTGGTTCGATATAAGATGCAAGGCTCTAAGAAAGGATTATTCCTTTTAGGCACGAAGTTCATTTGTCGAAGGAACAAAGTCCTAAGACACCTCAAAAAGTTGAGGATATGAGACATATTCCCTATGCATCAGCAGTCGGTAGTCTGATGTATGTCATGCTATGTACCCGACCCGACATATGCTATACTGTGAGAATTGCAGCAGGTATCAGTCCAATTTGGGACGTGCTCATTGGACTACCGTTAAGAATATCCTCAAGTATCTTAGGAGAACGAGAAATTATATGCTAATGTATGGCGCTAAGGATCTGATCCTCATAGGGTACACTGACTTCTAATTTTCAGACCGATGTAGATTTGAGGAAATTGACATCAAGATTTGTCTTCACTCTTAACGGAGGAGCAATAATATGAAGAAGCATAAAGCAAGGTTGCATTGTTGATTCCACCATGGAGGCTGAGTATGTTGCTGCTTGTGAAGTAGCGAAAGAATCAGTATGGCTTAGGAAGTTCTTAACTGATTTAGAAGTCGCTCCAAATATGTATCTTCCCATCACTCTTTATTATGATAACAGTGGAGCAGTTGCAAATTCAAAAGAACCAAGAAGTCATAAGCGAGGAAAACATATTGAGCGCAAATATCATCTCATAAGGGAGATTGTGCAACGAGGAGATGTGATCGTCACACAGATAGCTTCAGAGCACAACATTGTCGATCCATTTACAAAGCCTGGCACCTAGTGAGTCTAGGACTACGAGTTATGTAATCTAGGGAAAGTGGGAAAAAAGACATGATGAGTATATGATGCCCTAGTTTATTGTATTTATGTCTTTCTCTCTACTCAACGTTATAAAACCCCATTAGAGTTTTAGTCCAAGTGGGAGTTTGTTGGGTTTTATGTTCTTAAACTCATAGTTTGTAAACAAAAACATATTCTGTTTTCAATAAAGTTGTTATGGATGTTTATCTAGTAAAGATTGTTATTGAATAAAGTGAATGTTACGATCATAATCTAAATCTAATAAACTAAGAACACTCTGGCTATAGTATGATTACTTTAACTATATGTAGAGACATAAGAGTGGATCAAGTTCAAGTACATAGTCAAAATGATCTAGTATAGGAATAAGGCTGAGTACCTTATCCTGGGGACACTATGGATGCGGCCCACTTTTGTATATGACATAAACAATGTGATCACTAAATTTTACATGCGGAGACATGTGAGTGGGGGCGTCCTATGCAATGAGTATTACATAAGATCAGACCATGAAGAAAATCACTCACACTTTATAATGTCGTTTACTGTTGAAACTGATTTTTTTTTTTCATTCATTCGATTACCTAGGTAACTCGATCTTAATCCTGATCTAATCATGAACTCCTGTTTAATCGAAATTATCCTTAGATTTACATGGGTGAGAGTGACTCGAGTTTGCCGACTCAACATGATATGATAAAGAATCACTACAAGGAGAGTAAGATTCGGATTACCTTGTTGATCGAATATCTCAAGGCAAGAACATTGTTTGAGATTCGAATCACTCCACAAGCAAGATCGATCATGTCTAGCTTGAATGATTCTTGTTGATCAAATATCTGAAACACTTATTTGAGATTCGAATCACTCCACAAGCAAGATTGATCATGTCGAGCCTGAATGATTCTACATGCAACCTAAACTACATAGAATTTCAAATAAACTTAGCCATTGGCTAAAGAAAGCACAAATGCTCCTTTTATATATATTTTCCAAGTCTACTTACAAATACAACATGCATGGCTTTATATATTCTCAAAATGAAACTATTAAAGGCATTCCAAGAGTTGTAACATTCATACAATGACCATAATTAGCACTTATGCAACTTTACACCTAAAGTAAATAAAAATTCTTAAAGTACAATAACTCTAAATTACTCTAAATTGTAATCCACCCAAAATTTATAACATAAAACTTCATTCTTCTTCAATGTGGCATGAATTGAAATATCTTTTGACAATGTTAACAATATTTTCTTTACATCTTCATTGAAGCATATTGTATGATTGATGTCTCTTGGTTCATATCATTTTCCACTTCTCCAAGAGAATTCGTCATTGAATCTATTTGTGAAACTTTGTTGCAAAAAATAAGTTATGAAAATACAAAGGACCTCACAACAACACTCTCTCAAGTGTATACACTCAAGGAATTTTAGGCCACTCTGTTTGCACTCATTTACACAAATGAAGCTTTCATTCTCGCCTCTCAATTTTTTTTAGTAGAGCCCAGATTGGATTTTTTATTTTGGGTTGATTAAAAACTAAAAAGATAAAAACAAATAGAAAAGAAACGCAAAGGAAACATATATCTGATCTTGAGCCTGAAGCTCTGTTACCAAATGATAAGATAAGGAATCACAAGGAGAGTAAGATTCGGATCACCTTGTTGATTGAATATCTCAAGGCAAGAACATTATTTGAGATTTGAATCACTGCACAAGCAAGATCGATCATGTCTAGCTTGAATGATTCTTGTTAATCAAATATCTCAAGGCAAGAACACTTGATTGAGATTCGAATCACTCCACAAGCAAGATTGATCATGTCGAGCTTGAATGATTCTATATGCAACCTAACTACATAGAATTGCAAAGAAACTTAGTCATTGGCTAAAGAAGAGCACAAATGCTTCTGTTACTACATTTTCCAAGTCTACTTACAAATACAACATACATGGCTTTATTTAGCCTCAAAATGAAACTACTAAAGACATTTAAAGAGTTGTAACATTCATACTTAATGGCCATAATTAGCCATTATGTAATTTTACACCTAAAGTAAATAAAAATTCTTAAAATACAATAACAATAAATTACTCTAAATTGTAACCCACCCAAAATTTATAACAATCAAATTTCATTCTTCTTTAATGTGGCATGAATTGGAACATTTTTTTGATAATTTTGACAACCTTTTCTTCACATCTTCATTGAAGTATATTGTATGATTGATGTCTTTTGGTTCATACCACAACAAGCCTCCCATTTCAGGGGTAAGACTGGGTGAATTGCTGGGGACGTGGGGTGCAAGATAAAATTCACTCCTACCCGCTTTGAGGGATAGAAGAGAGGTAGTTCCCATAAGTATTGACTCCAGGTCTTGAATAAGGGGTCCCGCCCTCTCATTAGCCTGAGAAGGATTCGGTTTACTGGTTGGACCACAAACCAATTGTTCATTAGAGGATCAGTGGGAAAACGGTAACTTGATCCAGCTCTAGTTACGAACAACCTGTGAAGGATCGACTTACTAATTATGGTTATATCAAATGGACAGAAATATATCTATAGTGAGGGGAGTGCAACTACTAGGCTATAGTGGAGTGTCCTAGTAGTTAACGAATGTTGGTTAATAAGGTTAAGGAGTTTAGCCGGTTAATCTCGGAAATTGAATATTTCGAGCTAGCTTCCGTGGAAAATTCAGACTTTCTTTTTTATGCTGCCCTCACATAAAACATAAACTTTGAGGCTCAATAGCTAAATACATGGAAATTGAATCATGAACCGAGATCATAATGAGCATACTGCGAGTAGGAAGTGGAATTAATACAATGAATTCAAAAGCATTAAACCTCTCTTGTTTGAAAGAACAGAAACACATCGAAAACCAGCTATACTTAATAATAGAAGGATTTGGCAGAAATATGTAAAATTGTCCCTCCTAAAAAGATTATTTCGGAATAAATAGGCAATAGTTAGGAGAGGTACGCCAGCGGTGAGCAGAACCAAGGTTATTAGATACCTCAGGAAAGCCCGGCCAGAACCACACATGCAAGTTTCCCTGCATGTGGCTGGTCCGTGATAACTTCTTTGGATTTGCGTGAATTAGTGGACCGATCACTTAGTGTGGATGCACCCTCCAGTATGAGTGAACCTTTTCGGAACTGGTTAGGAATGGGCGCCACGAGACCAGCCCAAATCCAGCCAAGTTCTCTTTCTCATGTCTCCTTCCCAACAATTGTACCTTATTTTGGGGCTTGGCTTTAAGAGAGAAAGCCCGCCAGAGAAAAATGTCTTTCTCTTCCCGTCTCGGATCATATTCCGGTGCATCCAGATAAGAGGAAATCGAAATGCATCGATAAGGCAACCCTAATCCTCAGCCCAACGATCCAAGCTTTTATTTTAGCAAGAATCCTTGAATCAAAGTAATTAACATCTCCTTAAACGAAATTTGGATCAACCAAGAGATAAGGCTATAATTAGATTACCTCTTACGATTGAAGATCTAAAAGCAAGATTTGGAACCTTGTTCTAAATTGAGTCACTCCACAATCTAACTTAATCAAGGCTTGATTGAATGGCTCGGGTGCAATTCTACCACAAGAATTGCTTAAAACTTAGAAATGGCAAATATGATGCTCGAATTTCTAAGGGAAACGTCTCAATTTGAGATCTGAATTACATTCATCAACAAATCTTATTTTTACATAACATATTGTGGGTATTTATAGTCTCCCAACAAAAGACGTTTGTGGCCGGGATTCAATCCCAATCCCCTTTAATCTTCACAAATTACGAAGTCAATTTTGACCAATTGACCATTGCAAAATGAAAACAAAAAAACAATAAAATCTTTTAACAAATGTTGATATGTTTGAGTGGCTAAAGAAATAAATTTGAAATCTATTAGGCTTTACTCGTGTAGGTTCAAACCCTATTTTGACATTTTTAATGTTTTCAACTTCAATCGTGAAAATATTTAATTGTCCTTCGTCAATTGTATTAGCTTCTAATTCTGAACACTGTGATTCTTATCATCTTCCCCGTGTGATTCGAAAAATCATCACCTACATCAAAAGTGTGAGAAAAATCATCACCTACATCAAAAGTCCTCTTCAAAAGGATTCGTCCTCGAATCAGAAAAATCATCATCATCATCTACATCTACAAGGATTCGTCCTCGAATCAGAAAAATCATCATCTACATCAAAAATGTGATAAGATCAATTTTATATGCCTTGTTATTAATTCTTTCAAGAACTTGATAAGGGTCATCCCCTCTTGGATGTAACTTTGTCTTCCGCAACTTTGAAATTTTGGGTCTCAATTCTCTCATTCACCTCCTTGTGCAATGTTTTGATCAAGTTTGCCTTACTTGTGGCAGCGTCACTCACAAACATATTAGAGAGAATAGGAAGCAAATCAAGAGGCGTAAGTGGATTAAATTCATAAACAACTTCAAAAGGAGAACAATGAGTTGTACTATGAATTGCTCTATTATATGCAAACTCTACAAATGGCAAACATTCATCCCAAGACTTAATATTCTTAGAAATAATAGCCCTAAGCAATGCTCCTAATGTTCTATTAACCATCTCAGTTTGTCCATCCATCTGAGGATGACATGTAGTTGAAAACAATAATTTGGTACCGAATTTACCCCACAATACTTTCCAAAAGTGACTTAGAAATTTAATTATTCTAAGGATTCCATGTAATCTTAGTACTTCCCTAAAAAATAAGTCAGCAACATGTTTTGCATCGTCCGTCTTGTTACATGCAATAAAATGAGTCATCTTACTAAATCTATCTACCACAACAAAAATATTATTTTTACCCTTTTTAGTGTGCGGTAAACCAAGAACAAAATCCATAGATATATTAGTCCAAGGTTTATTAGGTACATTCAAAGGAGTGTACAATTCATTTGGTTGTGACCTAGATTTAGTTTCTTTGCATTTAAAGCATTGACTACAAAATTTATGAACTTCATGCTTCATTTTCGGCCAAAAGAAGTGTTCATGCAACATATTATAAGTTTTATTAACCCCAAAATGTCCCATTAAGCCACCACCATGTGCTTCTTTAACAAGCAAATCTCGGATAGAGCATTTAGGAATACAAAGCTTACTTTTCTTAAATAAGAATTCATGAAACACATAATAATCATCTACANTTTGTAAGACAAGATGCATAAATAATTCCAAAGTCGTGGTCATCTCGATATAATTCTTTAATATGCTCAAATCCAAGAATTTTTGCACTGAGAGAAGTAAAAAGATTGTACCTTCTAGATAATGCATTAGCTACCACATTATCCTTACCTTGCTTATATTTAATGACATACGGAAATGTTTCAATAAACTCCACCCACTTTGCATGCCTACGGTTCAGTTTGCTTTGACCCTTAAGATACTTCAAGCTTTCATGATCAGAGTGGATCACAAATTCTCTAGGCCATAAGTAGTGTTGCCACACCTACAATGTGCAAGCTAAAGCAAACAATTCTTTATCATAGGTAGGATAGTTCAATGCTGCCTCATTTAGTTTTTCACCAAAATACATTACGGGTTTGTCATCCTGCATCAAAACAGCACCTATGCCCAAACCACTTGCATCACACTCAATTTCAAAAGTTTTATCAAAGTTAGGCGCATCACACTCAATTTCAAAAGTTTTATCAAAGTTAGGCAAGACAAGTAATGGTGCATTGGTTAATTTATTCTTAAGCTCATTAAATGCATTCTCTTGCATATCTCCCCATTTAAAAACAACATTCTTTTTCACCAAGTCATTCAATGGTGCAGCTATGGTGCTAAAATCTTTTATAAATCTCCTATAGAAGCTAGCTAACCCATGAAAACTACGAATGTCACTTGCATTTTGTGGTGTTGGCCAATCCCTGATTGCTTTAACTTTCTCTTCATCTACTTCTACTCCATTTTTACCAACTATGAAGTCAAGAAAGTTAATTTTTTCCATGCAAAAACTACACTTATTAAAATTAGCATAAAGTTTCTCTTTTCTAAGTGTAATCAAAACTAACTTAACATGCTCCACATGCTCATGCAAGGTCTTTGAATAAATTAAAATATCATCAAAATACACAACAACATGCTTTCCTAAATATTATCTCAAAATATGATTCATTAAGCGCATAAATGTACTAGGATCATTAGTTAACCCAAAAGGCATAACAAGCCATTCATACAATCCAAACTTAGTTTTGAAAGCGGTTTTCCATTCGTCTCCTGCATGCTTTCTAATTTGATGATATCCAGATTTCAAGTCAATCTTTGTAAATAAACATGAACCATGCAATTCATCAAGCATATCGTGTAGCCTAGGAATAGGATGTCGATACTTTACCGTGATTTTGTTGATGGCTCTACAATCCACCAAATGCGCCACGTTCCATCTTTCTTTGGCACCAATAAGATTGGTACAGAACATGGACTCAAACTCTCTCGTATATATCCCTTCTCCATAAGCTCCTCTACTTGCCTTTGAATTTCTTTAGTCTCAGTTGGGTTGGCTCCATAAGCTGGCTTATTAGGAATTATCACCCCTGGAATGAAGTCTATTTTATGTTCAATACCTCTAATTGGAGGTAGTCCTTTAGGGACTTCATCTTGGAATACGTCATCAAATTTCTGTAAAAGAGATTGAAACATACTAGGCAAAGACAAATTATTATCGTTAGAGACCAAACATCCTTCCTTGTACACAAATACGAAGATGGTTTTTTGTGAGAACATTACCCTTCTAACCTCTCCAACTCTAGCCAAACAACTCACATTCTTTCCTTTTTCTCCAATTTCATTATTTTTTTCACTATGGTTTTCTCGTTGACTTTTCTCTATTTTCTCACTCAACTCTTTTTCCTCAAACTCTTTCTTTTTTTCTTCCAACTTTAATTGATCAGCAAATACATTTGCAGAACTCAAAGGCACAAGAGTGGTTTTTCTACCATCTTTTACAAAAGAATACCGATTCAAATAGCCATCATACAAAACCCTCCTGTCAATTGCCATGGTCGGCCAAGCAATATGTCTCCAGCATGCATTGGTAAAACGTCACAAAGAACTTCATCTTTATATTTTCCTAAAGTAAAAGATATTAAAGCTTGAGAAGTTATCTTCATTGTTCCATTGTCATTGAGCTATTGAAGCTTGTAAGGTTTAGGATGGTGTTGGGTTGGAATTTGCAACCTTTTGATCAGCATTGTACTTACGACATTGGTGCAGCTTCCACTATCAATTACAAGACTACAAGGAGTCCTTGAACTAAACACCTTGTGTGAAATAGGTTGTCTCTTTGATCATCAACATCATTCTCTGTAACTTGAGTTTTAAGAAGTTTTCTGGTTACAAGTACTAAACGACTCCCATCTTCTAGTTCCTCCTCATGCTCCTGGATTTCCTCTTCAACTAGCTTATCATGGTCACTTTCCTCACTATCTGTGACAACTTGTCCATTCTTGATGATCATGACTCTCTTGTTAGAACAATCACGACTAAGATGATCAATTCCTTGACATTTCCAACATTTGATGTCTCTGTTTCTTTCTCGAATCTCCTTATATTCCTCCGCTTTCTCTTTACCCTTGGAGGTCTCAGCTTTGTTCTTTTTGTCAAGATCATACTTGCCTCCAACTTTATAATCTATCTTTTCAATATTTGCATTCTTTTTCCAAGTGTTGAAAGTAGTATACTTTGAAATACCATACCGCTTGGAGTTCTTCTCCCAAGCTAGTTGCCCTTCGATTTTGACAGCAAGGTGTAACAATTCTTGCATATCAAAGTACGCTAGCCTATCCACTTGATGAGCAAGTTGTCGGTTTAACCCACCAAGAAATCTAGCTATTGTATCTTCTTCATCTTCATCAATACATGCTCTATTCATAAGGGTCTCCATTTCTTTATAATATTCTTCAACAGTTTTGGATCCCTGTTGTAAAGTATAGAGTTTTTGCTTGAGTACTCAAGAATAATGCTTAGGGATGTACCTTTTTCTCATTAATGTCTTCAATTCCTCCCACGTTTCAATTGGTTCTTCATAATTTCTCCTCCACTCTGATTTCAAAGATGTCCACCATAAAATGGCGTAATCACAAAATTTAGCCACAACAAGCTTCAAGTTTCTTTCTTCACTGAAATTGTTGCAATCGAAGACATGCTCAATTTTGCTCTCATATTGCAAATACTCCTCTGGATCAGATTTCCCATAGAAAGTTGGAATTTTTAGCTTTACTCCCGTGACTCCTTTTTCTTTTTCTCTCTCATACTGGTACTCTCTCTCAATTCTTTTTGGTGCTAAAATTTCTCTACCCCTTCTTCTGACTCTTCCTCTCCCTCGACCGACATCTCTCCCTCCCCTAGGACTATGTCCCGCTAAAAGGGTGACATTGTCATCTTCTTCATTTTCAACTCCTTCATTCAAGAGTACTTCCCTCCCTTGAAGATTACCTAAGGCTATTTCAATTCGCTCCATCCGATCTGTCAATGTACTAATAACTTGATTCAAACGAGTAATTGTTCCGACCTGTGCTTCTCTCCACCTAGCTTCATTGGTCTCCCCTCCATTTTCTCCATCTTGGTTCATGATTGTACAAACAGTAGTGGAATATGTTTAGGACCTCACACACTCAACTTACTGATTTTACACTCAGAGACACTCGTGTTCATACACACAAAGGTAGGCTGTTTGGGAAAGTGACTAAATTATGATCAAGGTAGGCTAATATATCGGTAAAGAAATTCTGATAGTAGCAAGCTATTCAAGGCAATCAAGATAAGTTAATTATGAAATAACAACAAAATAAAACAATACGTGAAAAAAAATAATAATAAGGGGCACAAAGATATTTTTGGATATAATTGCACACTGAAAAAAAAAATTCCAAAAAGAAAGGACATGAAGATTTTAAGAACGATCTAACTCTCCTTTTTAGAGAATTCGGAAAATTTAGAAGTTATCTTCAAGCGTAGATTATGAGGAAAAGAAAAAAAAAATATATCAAGCACAACGATTCTAGATTTAGATGGATGAAGAAAAAGATGTGAATCGAAGTTTATTTGATCTTCAAATAAACATGCAAATGATCTAAAAAAAGGATAAATATTGTTTATAATCACAATCGTAAGAACAAATATGATAAGATTTTTTTTTTCAAGATCTCAATGTGATCTTTAGGAAGAAAACGAGAAAAAAGTGAAAAGTTGATGAATAATGGCTGAAATGGCAGCAAGAAAATAAATGGACAAATTTAAAGAAAAGATAAACAAGAGCAGAAATGAAAGATAAAATCAATTCTAGAGTCGGCCGCAAAGATGTAAACCTAGGCTCTGATATCAAACTGATAAGGCAACCCTAATCCTCATCCCAACGATCCAAGCTTTTATTTTAGCAAGAACCCTTGAATCAAAGTAATTAACACCTCTTTATGCGAAATTTGGATCAACCAAGAGATAAGGCTAGAATTAGATTACCTCTTACGATCGAAGATCTAGAAGCAAGATTTGGAACCTTGTTCTAAATTGAGTCACTCCACAATCTAACTTGATCAAGGCTTGATTGAATGGCTTGGGTGTAATTCTACCACAAGAATTGCTTGAAACTTAGAAATGGCAAATATGATGCTCAGATTTCTAAGAGAAACGTCTCAATTTGAGATCTGAATTACATTCATCAACGAATCTGATTTTTACCTAACATATTGTGGGTATTTATAGTCTCCCGACAAAAGAAGTTTGTGGCTGGAATTCAATACCGATCCCCTTTAATCTCCACAAATGACGAAGTCAATTTTGACCAATTGACCATTGCAAAATGAAAACAAAAAAACAATAAAATCTTTTAACAAATGTTGATATGTTTGAGTGGCTAAAGAAATTAATTTGAAATCTATTAGGCTTCATTCATGTAGGTTCAAACCCTGTTTTGACATTTTTAATGTTTTCCAACTTCAATCGTGAAAATATTCAATTGTCCTTCGTCAATATCAGCTTCTAATTCTACAAATGATGGTTGAACCGAGCCGATCCAATTTTGTAGATGAAGAATGAATGTTTGTTGAATCTTCTTATCATGCATCTTGCTTAACCGGTGTAGCTTGGAGTGGGAGTGTAGGGTGGATAAGGTAAGGAGGCCACTAGAGAGGAAACCAAACGGCCTATTAAGTCAACTAATCTATTATGCGGCGGAGAAAGCCAGTTGTTGGAGCATTGATTCCCCATAATGAATAGGCTAGTTCGAGGTCTCAATTGCCTATCTTATGCTTGAGAAAGTCCCGCAATTCCATGGCAGCACCTCGCGGTGCATTTTGTTGTCTTACATGAGACTCGAGATATTCCTCACTCCATGGCATGGCACCTTTCACTCATCCATTTTGCCTGTGCAGACGCGGTGCCCTTTTTCATTATCATCTACCGCCCTTTCTTTCCTCCCAGCTATTCACGCATGAGGATTGTCATATGTATGCTCGACTTTGGTTGCCGGTGCTATAGGTTCATTATGACAGGATCAGTCAGCAGGGCAAACCAACCCTCCTCTAAGAAGAATTGTGCTATGCCCCCCCGATCCCTATAGATGGAAGGAGCTGCTTGGAGATCCCTAGGTTGCAGCACGTCTGGTCGTTAACTCCTCGCGCTGCTGCCGTTGTTTCTAGGACCGACTGACGCCTCACCAACATAGGTACCTACGTAGTGTAGTATCGGTGACACATTCAACATAGCGTTCTGCCTCAAGTGCTTTCTAGAACCAGGGGTCTTCGAGCCTGCTGTACGATTAGCCAGCCTTGTGGCAGCAAAAGGATTAAATGTCCCCCCATGCTACGGTTCCCTATGGCCCAAACTCAGTGCCACATTAGGTTAGGGAGTTGGGCGATAAAAGCTCGTCCGCATCCCAAAGCACACTACCCTCCTAGGCGCACAATACTAAGTAATCCAAGCCAACCCACATTACTGGCTAACGTGGATAATAAGATTTCTTAGAGGTACTAAATACTTTTAAAATAAAACTAATATGAACCACGATTAAGGAGTTTTCATACCTCAAGGTTCAATTACAAGGACGAGAGCCAAGAAGCTATAACAAACCTTATATAATTATATTCAAGCTATGGTGAGCTCATAAAAGGAAATTCTAGAAGACGTTGGAGACCTCCCTTATATGTTATGCAAAGTTGAGCTTCAAGAAAGAGATGAAATAAATGCACTTTAAGTTGCATTTAATGAACTCCACTGAATTTATAAAACTAGTCAAAGGATGACTAATAAGCACATTTTATTAATTGGATTATTTAATTATAGTTTAACTATTTGTTTGTCATATTTAAGCTAGTTTTAAATATAGGAGTTAAGGTTATATTGTAACTTACATAGGCTACTATATTCCACCATTAACTAGCCATTTTAATATGGAGGTTATGGGTATTTCTCATTTACAAGCCCATTTAATTTGGGAGTTATGTATCACATAGGTTAAGGTTGTAAAGGCTATATAAAGCCTTCTTTTCTTTGATTAGAGATTAGATTTTGGAATTAAGAATAGAATTTGTATTTTAGCTTTGTTGAGAGCTAAACTTTCTTTGCAAATTCTTGTGTTTAGAACTTGCATGCTAGAGTCATTCAATTTGTATTGATCAAACCTCTTGTGGAGTGATTCGAATCACGAGTTTTCTTTACTCTTGATCTTGATCATCAAAGTAATCCGTTCCATACTTTCCCTTGGGTTGATTTCCATATCATTTGATAACAGAGCCTTAGGCTTCTGATCGGATATATGTTTCATTGGGCTTATCTCTTTTCGTAACGACCCGAAATTTTCTACTTAATTTAAGGTCGCTACTGTATACATACCATAAACATTGAATGTGGAAGACTTCATTAAAATTGTTGGGTTTTATGTCCTAAAACTCATAGTTTGTAAACAAAAACATATTCTATTTTCAATAAAATTATTATTGTTGTTTATTCAGTAAAGATTGTTATTGAATAAAGTGAACTTTACGATCATTAATCTAAATCCAATAAACTAAGAGCACTCTGGCTATAGTATGATTACTTGAACTATATGTAGAGACATAAGAGTTGATCAAGTTCAAGTATATAGTCAAAATGATCTATGGTATAAGGATAAGGCTGAGTACCTTATTCTGGGGACACTATGGATACGGCCCACTTTTGTATATGGTATAAAAAATGTAATCACTAAAATTGTACATGTGGAGACATGTGAGTGGGGGCGTCCTATGCAATGAGTATTGCATAAGATCGGACCTTGAAGAAAATCACTCTCACTTTATAATGTCGTTTACTGTTGAGACTGATTTTCTTTTCATTTGATGACCTAGGTAACTCGATCTTAATCTTGAGCTAACCATGAACTCCTGTTTATTCAGAATTATCCTTAGATTTGCATGGGTGAGAGTGGCTCAAGTTCGCCAACTCAATAGGCCTTCCATTTCAGGGGTAAGACTACGTAAATGGCTGGGGACGTGGGGTGCAAGATGGAATTCACTCCTACCCACTTTTAGGGATAGAAGAGAGGTAGTTCTCTTAAGTACTGACTCCAGGTCTTAAACAAGGGGCCCCACCCTCTCATTGGCCTGAGAGGGATTCGGTTTACTGGTTGGACCACAAACCAATTGTTCATTAGAGGATTAGTGAGACATAAGAAACAAGAAGTAACTTCAGGGGTAAAACGGTAAATTGACCTAGCTCTAGTTACGTACAACCTGTGAAGGATCAACTTACTATTCATTATTATATCAAATGAACAGAAATATATCTATAGTGAGGGGAGTGCAACTACTAGGCTATAGTAGAATGTCCTAGTAGTTAACGAATGTTGGTTAACAAGGTTAAAGAGTTTAATCGGTTAATCTTGGATCGTTGGAGCCCATGATCTATAGGTCCATTAGGTCCCTCTACTAGCTCATATCGGACTAAACCATAGAACAATGTGACGAATGAGTTCGAAGTGTTCGAATTCAAATTAAGGAGAATGCACTACATATATACAATATATTTAACCGCATTTTTTTTATTTACGAATAAAACAAAAAGAAAGAATCTGAGATATTTAAATAAGATTTAAATATCTTAATCAAATATGTGTCGGAATTAATTGAGATTGTCATTTGAATTAATATTATATATTAATTAAATAGTTTAATTAATCATTTAATATTACTTTAATTTGAAATTAATAATTCAAATTGATCGTTGAAAAGTCAAAATGTTGACTTCATTTAATGGAAAAAACCATGTTAGTGGAATTTTGAGGTGTCAAAATTTGGTTTAACCAAACATGCATGCTTGCCAAATAAACCCCACAAATTTGAGTGGAATTTTGAGTGTCAAAATTTGGTGATCTCAAACTTGCATGAACATGCAAACATGACTCTAACAAACACTCTCTTCATATATACAAAATCTCTCCAGAGTTTAGTCACTCACCGGATTCCACAATCCCGTTCTAAGGCCGAGGATAGTGGAGAAGACACTAGTGGTTGTTCGAAACCGGTTCGTGAAGAAAAAGGAATTTGAACTACAAAAGGTTAGTATTCAAACTCATTAAGTTTTAATACTTATGAACATGC
The DNA here is from genome assembly GCF_002738345.1 of Cucurbita maxima. Taxonomy (NCBI): domain Eukaryota; kingdom Viridiplantae; phylum Streptophyta; class Magnoliopsida; order Cucurbitales; family Cucurbitaceae; genus Cucurbita; species Cucurbita maxima. Next base: position 1,022,951 of record NW_019272065.1, read on the forward strand.
TAGTTATTTACTATAATTAATGTTCTAAAAGTGCCTAAGATCCAAATTGCTTCCGCATGTGTTATATTCACACCATAAAAAATTTCATAAAACATAACATTTATCTTAAAACACAGTCATGGACTTACGTGTTTCGAAAGCATCTTTAAAACGACACAACAAAAGACTAAATAAAATGAATAAGAGTTTAAGTTGAAAACATCTTATTCTAGCCTAAGTCTAATAAAATAAATACCCACCACCCCATGCATGTGCCATGGTCTCAAGTTGCGATGTCGTCGTCTGCTGTACAGGAATGCCTTGCCTTAACCTGAAAAATGTAGTAGCACATGGCTTGAGTATTTAAAGAAATACTAAGTAAGCGACCCCCCTATCGGGGTTTATGCAACAATCACATGCAATGAAATGATGAGACCTATCTTTTGTTTCGTTTTCCCTATGGTGCTGTCCTAACGGGTAATCGTGGACGTGTACCATATACTCTACACACAGCCCATACGTGCGAGTATGGACTCACCAGCTAATTCGCACACCGCTGGGCCACTTTCCTTATTCGGTGGGCATACTCTGGGAGCCCCTTATGCCGGGACCCATTAAAACTAGTAACCATCACGGCAGTGCTATGCAAAGCATAACGATCGTTGTCCTGCCATTGAATGTACGCGTCCATACCCTCGTGATGAGATAGGGGTATCCCCCCAGATGCATGAACGCACATAAAGCATGAGGTCCCCCTACTTCTACATTTATCATTAATGAACATAACCCCCCTGTCACGTTTCATGCTTCATGTCATTCTCATTTTCAATTTACATTTCTTACATATTCCTATCGGGGTTATGATTCCAGACAGTTTACCGTGTTTCGTGTCATACAATTCATGCTGTTTACATTCAAACATTCCATACAATCATGCCATAACCAATCAAGAACAACATATTGTCACATGTATTACACATCACATCAGACTAAACAGCATACATAGCATACATTCATGTTCACATGACTACGTACTTAAGCATAGTAATCTAGCATACAATTTAATGACACGTGCAAATCCACGGGCACGTGCCAACATACAACAAATAACGCATAACCTACGATGGGTGAGCCACTTACCTGGCTAGCTTAAGTCGTCGTCACGAATATATCTTAAATGAAAGTTCGATTCCGTCCTTTGAAATCTGGGTCAACCTATATGAGCCCATGACATTAGTTTCGGGTTTGAACTCTACAACATTATTTCTCTAATTTACATTGGTCCATTGTTAAAAGTATTGAAATGTTATATATTTATAATTATATTTTTATTAACAATCTTATTTTTCATGGTTACAATAGATACAACTATTTCAAGTTATTCTAGGCTTTACTACTCCCTGTATCTACCCTCTATATTTACCTTCCCCTCTAGATTTAGTTTGTGGTTTTTAATTCCCTAATCTTCTCTCTTTCTCTTTTATCTATTGCTTTTTAATTATGTTATCATTATGTTATCATGTATTCCAAATTTACCGTGGATCTCTATTTCCAAATATTTCCTTATATCAGTGTTTTCTATTCAGAAGTTTTCTTGACCTTTCTATCTTTAATCTATTTATTTGTCTACTGATAAAAAATTAATCTAATATTACTAATCTGACTCAAGGCTAGACCATTTGTAATATTACTAATCTGACCTGATTTACTAGAATCTTATAAATGATTGACATTTAGTTTCTAACTCAAAGCTAAATCATTGTAATAATTCAATAAAGATCTAACTATAATTGGTTGTGATTTCTAAAAAATAGGATAAAAAAAATGAAGATTTAATATATACCTTAATTAGATCTATCTTGAAGTAAATCGGTAGCCAATCTTAACTGGGTAAAGGTCATTCTCTTTTTTTTTTTCTCAACTAAATCTGATGATTATTGTTATCTCTATCCTAATTGTAAAGGCTAATTTTAACTGGGTAAAGGTCATTCTCTTTTTTTCTCAAGTAAATCTGACCATTATTGTTTTTCTTGTTTCTTTTTGTAGTAACTGTTACTTTATGGCGTAGGATGGGTTGAGGGGAGATAATTGTGGGAAGGGATGAGAGGTTAGTGGAGAGAAGTTGGGAAATGTTGTTATTTGTTTATTTATTTATTTATTATTATTATTTTAAGTACTTTTTATAATTATTTTTATTTGTTTATTTATTTATTTATTTTTGGGCTATTGCGCTTTTAATTCTCTCGTATATATATTTTATAGAATGGTTCATATTCTATCACAAAAATATATAACAAAAAAAAATACATTTCTTATGTTCTTTAAAGTGTTAGATCTGGATCTTATCAACACTTTGTTCTTCTTTCTAAATCAGTTTTCTTGTTCGTAAATTGATTAGATTTTGTCAATAAAAAAAAAAAACCATTGAAGGAAATAAAGCTTATTGATGTTAAATGTTTTCTTTTCTCCTCTTGATTATTATATGTAACTCTCATATGTTACTACATCTAAATTAGTTTTTAATCATTTTCTTTCTTTAATTCGTTTCTTTGTCGTTATTCGGATTGCTCCTTTAATACCCTTGTTTATGTATTGAGTGTGCTGTCTATTCACTTTAAATTGCACTTAGCTCTATACCATAGCTTGTCTCACAAAGATTTCCTACTCAAAGAAAATCTAAGCTTTTACCATGAGGAGATGGATCTTTTCAAGTTCTTGAGCGCATCAACGACAATGCTTATAAAATTGATTTACCACGTAAGTACGGTGTTAGTGCAACATTTAATGTTGTTGATTTGAGTTCTTTTGATGTAGGTGATGGCTGGGATTCAAGGACGAATCCTTCTCAAGAGAGGGAGAATGATATGAACCACGACCAAGGAATTTCTATACCTCAAGGTCCAATTACAAAGACGAGAGCCAAGAAGCTACAACAAACCTTATACAGTTATATTCAAGTTATGGTGAGCTCATCAAAGAAAATTCTAGAAGACGTAGGAGACCTCCCTTATATGTTATGCAAAATTGAGCTTCAAAAAATAGATGAATTAAATGCACTTTAAGTTGCATTTAATGAACTCCGCTGAATTTATGAAACTAGTCCAAGGATGACTAATAAACACATTTTATTAATTGCATTATTTAATTATAGTTTAACTATTTGTTTGTCATATTTAAACTAGTTTTAAATATAGAAGTTAAGATTATATTGTAACTCACATAAGTTACTATGTTCTACATTAACTAGCCATTTTAATATGGAGGTTATAAATATTTCTCATTTACTAGTCCATTTAATTTGGGAGTTATGTATCACACTAAACTTTCTTTGCAAATTCTTGTGTTTAAAACTTGCATGCTAGAGTCATTAGAGTGGTATTTAATCAAATCTCTTGTGAAGTGATTCAAATCACGAGTTTAGAAACGAGTTTTCTTTACTCTTGATCTTGATCATCAAGGTAATTCGTTTCATACTTTTTCTTGGGTTGATTTCCATATAAAAAACTCACTAATCTGTGAAGTAAATCTCACACACACTAACGATAGGAATCGAATCACGAGTTTAGAAACGAGTTTTCTTTACTCTTGGTCTTGATCATCAAGGTAATCCGTTCCATACTTTCCCTTGGGTTGATTTCCATATCAAAAAGTCACTAATCTGTGAAGTAAATCTCACACGCACTAACGATAGAACGCTCCGATAACACTTTATGAAAACACTACTAGCGTATTTGTGAAGGAGATGTCGAGAGAGGAGAGACAAGGAGACAAAGAACCAGATTTTATCAAAAAGCTTTTTCTATTGCTCTATATTTCTTTTCCCTCTTACTCTCTTTTGCTGTAACTTTACAATAAAAGGATTAGACATCTATAAATTTTCTACTCTAATAATAGGTACGAGAGAGACACCCATAACCCTACCATCATTCCTACTAAGGCTTGAGCCTTTTCTTTCCCTTACTTTTCAAATTAACTTTTCTAACAAATTAATTGAAGTTAACATTTACCATTTTTAAGTTTATTTTAACAAAACTTCCCCATAAACTTAAATGCTCCTACCATCTGTCATGCCAATCATCTTCTTGTATTTGTCGAAAAGTACTTTCGGTAGCGGTTTTGGAAAGATGTCCTTAATTTGATCCTGACTTGCCACATGCAGCAATTCCACGCTTCCTTCCTTCACATGATCTTGGATAAAGTGAAATCGAACGTCAATGTGTTTGGTTCTTTCATGATTCACTCGGTTCTTTGCCAACTCAATTGTTAATTTGTTGTCAACTTGAATCACGGTTGCACCTCGTTGCTTAAGCTCCATCTTGCTCAATAAATTTTGAAGCCATATCGCATGATACACACACCAAGATGCTGCCACATACTCAGCTTCACACGTCGAGAGTGCCACGATCGGTTGTTTCTTTGAAAGCCAAGTAAATGTTGTGTTGCCCATGAAGATTACATAACCCAATGTACTTTTTCGATCATCTATGTCTCTACACCAATCACTGTCAGAGTAACCAACTAATTTGTAATCTTCTGTTTTCGAGTAGAATAACCCAAGTGACACCATTCCTTGGATGTACCATAGAACTCGCTTCAACGCCTTCCAATGTGAATAAATCGTCTCCTCCATGAACTGGCTTATAATGCCGACACTTAATGAAAGATCTGGCCTTGTGCATATAAGATAGCAAAGGCTTCCTACCAAGCTCCGGTACCTATTTGCACTACTCGTTCTCCTTCATCGTATTTTGAGAGTTTTGCACTTGGTTCCATTGATGTTGATAATGAGTTGCAATTTTCCATCTTGTACTTCTTTAAAATCTCCTTTGCATATTTCTTATGTGATATAAAGATATCTGTCTCTCCTTGTTTAACCTCCATACCAAGGAAAAACTTCAACAAACCTAAGTCTATTATCTCAAATTCTCGTATCATTGCGCTTTTGAACTCTTTTATCATTTCATCATTGTTTCCTGAAAAGATGAGGTCATCGACATAAAGAGCAACAAGTAGCACATTATCTCCACTTTTCTTTGTGTAAAGTGCATGCTCGTGGGGACATTGCTTGTACTCGTTCTCTTTGAAGTATGTGATAAGGTAACCCTAATCCTCAGCCCAACGATCCAAACTTTTGTTGAAGCAAGAACCCTTGGATCAAAAGTAATTAACACCTCCTTATACGAAATTTGGATCAACCAAGAGATAAGGCTAGAATTAGATTACCTCTTACAATCGAAGATCTAGAAGCAAGATTTGGAACCTTGCTCTAAATTGAGTCACTTCACAATCTAACTTGATCAAGGCTTGATTGAATGGCTTGGGTGTAATTCTACCACAAGAATTGCTTGAAACTTAGAAATGGAAAATATGATACTCGGATTTCTAAGGGAAACGTCTCAATTTGAGATCTGAATTACATTCATCCACGAATCTGAATTTTACATAACATATTGTGGGTATTTATAGTCTCCCGACAAAAGACGTTTGTGGACGGGATTTATTCGAGATGTTTGTGGACGGGATTTATTCCCGATCCCCTTTAATCTCCACAAAGAATAAGTCAAATTAACCGTTTGACTTTTTACATAATTTATGAAATTAAATATAGTTTTTTTCTAACAAATGTTGATGTGCTTGAGTGACTAATGCAATAGATTTGAAATTAATTGAGTTTTCTGTGCGTAAGTTCGAATTCTATTGTTGACATATTTTTTTGAATCTTCATGACTTTTTTTTTGGAACACCGTGATTCTTATCATCTTCCCCCTCTTCAAAAGGATTCGTCCTCGAATCAGAAAAATCATCACCTTCTTTCCGTCACCTGATCAAATTTAAATGCTTCACTCACAAAAATATGATTATTTTTTGAATCTTCTTAGCAATAGGTCCATTTGGAACACCGTGATTCTTATCATCTTCCCACTCTTCAAAAGGATTCGTCCTCGAATCAGAAAAAATCATCACCTTCTTTCCATCACTTGATCAAATCTAAATGCTTCACTCAAAAAAATATGATTCTTATCATCTTTCCCCTCTTCTGAAGGATTCGTCCTTGAATCAGTTATCATCTTCCCCATCTTCAGAAGGATTCGTCCTTGAATCAGAAAAAATCATCACCTTCTTTCCGTCACTTGATTCTTATCATCTTCCCCCTCTTCAAAAGGATTCGTCCTCGAATCAGAAAAAATAATCACCTTCTTTCCGTCACTTGATTCTTATCATCTTCCCCCTCTTCAAAAGGATTCGTCCTCGAATCAGAAAAAATCATCACCTTCTTTCCGTCACTTTATCAAATCTAAATGCTTCACTCACAAAAATATGATTCTTATCATCTTCCCCCTCTTCAGAAGGATTCGTCCTCAAATCAGAAAAAATCATCACCTTCTTTCCGTCACTTGATCAAATCTAAATGCTCCACTCACAAAAATATTAGAAGGAAATTAGTAGGGATAAGAAGCAAATGAAGTGTAGTAAATCCATAAACTACTTTCTTAAAGAATATGTCCGCAGCATGCTTTGCATCATCCATAAATCTATCTGCCACATGCTTCATCTTAAGCCAACAAAAGTGTTTATGCAACATCTTATAAACTTTATTAATCCTAAGATGTCCCCTTAAGGCACCACCATATGCTTCTCTCAAAAACAAATCGTTTATAGAGCATTTAGAAATACAAAACATACTCTTAGTAATTAAAAATTTATGAAATACATAATAATCATCCACCACTTTTTTTGTACATAAATAGTTCTAAAGTCTTGGGTCATCTTTATATAATTTAATAATATGCTCAACTTCAAGAATTTTTGCAGTAAGAGAAGTAAAGAGATCATACCTTTTAGATAACACATGAGCTACTGTATTATCCTTACTTTGCTTATACTTGATGACATACGAAAATGTTTCAATAAATTCCACCCACTTTGCATGTCTACGGTTCTGTTTGCTTTGACCCTTCACATACTTCAAGTTTTCATGATCAAAATGGATCACAAATTCTCTAGACCATAAGTAGTGTTGTGGCACATGCAATATATGAACTACAAACAATTCTTTATCATAGGTAGGGTATTTCAATGTTGCCCCATTTAGTTTTTCACTAAAATACACTAACGGTTTTTCATCTTAAATTAAAACAACACTTATTATGACCAAACCACATGCATCACATCCAATTTCAAAAGTTTTATAAAAGCTAGGCAAAACAAATAATGATGCATTGCTTAATTTGTTCCTAAGAAAATTGAATACATTCTCTTGCATTCCTCCCTATTTAAAAACAACATTCTTTTTCACAAAGTCATTCAATAGTTCAGTTAGGGTTCTAAAATCATTTATAAATCTCTTATAGAGGTTAGCTAACTCATAAAAACTCCGAACTTTACGTGCACTCTTTGGTGTTAGCAAATCCATAATGAATTTAACTTTGTCTCTATCTAATGCTATTCTACTTTTATCAACTATGAAGCCAATAGAGTGAACTTTTTCCATGCAAAAACTATCCTTATTAAAATTAAATTTCTCTTTTCTATGTGTAATCAAAACTAATTTAACAAGCTCCACATGCTCAAGCAAAATTTTCAAATAAATTATAATATCATCAATATAAACATGTTTTCTCATATATTTTCTCAAAACATTATATATTAAGCGCATAGGTGTACTAGGAGCATTAGTTAACCTAAAAGAAATAATAAGCCATTCATACAATCCAAACTTAATATTGAAAGTTGTTTTCCATTCATCTCCTACATGCATTCTAATTTGATGATATCCAGATTTCAAAATAATTTTTATAAATAGACACGAATCATGCAATAAATCAAGCATTTTGTCTAACCTAGGAATAGGATGTCGACATTTTACCGTGATTTTGTTGATGACTCTATTATCCATGCATATGCGCCAAGGTTCATCTTTCTTTGGCACCAATAAGTCTCGTATAGAACATGGACTCAAACTTTCTCGTACATAGCCCTTCTCCATGAGCTCCTCCACTTTCCTTTGAATTTCTTTTGTCTCGGTTGGATTGACTCTATAAGCTGGCTTATAAGGAAATGACAGTCCTTGGAATGAAGTCTATTTTATGTTCAGTACCTCTAATGGGAGGTATTTCTTTACCTTGAAACATGTCTTCAAAGTTCTTTAAAAGAGATTGAAAAACACTAGGCAAAGCCAAGTTGTTATAGTTAGAGACTACAAAGATCCATTTTTGTGAAAGCCTTCTCACCTCTCCAACTGTAGCCAAATAACTCTCTCTTCCTTTTTTCTTCAATTTCATCGCTTTTTTCATTCTTCTTTTTTTCTCTTTGATTTTTCCCTATTTTTTCACTCAAACTCTTTTTCCTCAAACTCTTTTTTTTTTCTTCCAACTTTAATTAATCAGCAAATACATTTGCAAAACTCAAAGGAATAAGAGTGGTTTTTCTACCATCTTTTACAAAAGAATACCGATTCAAATAGCCATCATACCTAACCCTCCTGTCCAATTGCCATGGTCGGCCAAGCAATATGTCTCCAGCATGCATTGGCAACACATCACAAAGAACTTCATCTTTATATTTTTCCAAAGTAAAAGATATTAAAGCTTGGGAAATTACCTTCATTGTTCCACTATCATTGAGCCATTGGAGCTTGTAAGGTTTAGGATGATCTTGAGTTAGAATTTGCAACCTTTTGATCAACATAGTACTTACTACATTGGTGCAACTTCCACTATCAATGATAAGACTACAAGCAATCCCCTTGACTAAACACCGCATGTGAAATAGGTTGTCTCTTTGATCATCAACATCATTCTCCATAACTTGAGTTTTAAGAAGTCTTCTTGTAATAAGTGCCAAATGAATACCATCTTCTAGTTTCTTCTCATTCTTCTGGATTTCTTCAACTAGATCATTGATCTCCCCTCCATTTTTCTCGTCTTGGTTCATGATTGTACAAACAGTAGCTTTATATGCTTAGGACCTCACACACTCAACTCACTGATTTTACACTCAGGAACACTCGTGTTTAACACGCAAAGGTAGGCTATTTGGGAAGGTGACTAATTTCTTCTCAAGGTAGATAATATGGATAAAGCAATTCTGATAGTAGCGAGCTATTCACGACAATCAAGACAAGGTAATTATGTAGTAACAACAAAATAAAACAAGAAATGAACAAATAAATAAGGGACAAACATATTTTTGGATATAATTGCACAGTGAAAAAAAAATGAATTCCAAAGAGAATGGTCGTGAAGATCGAACACAACAATTTCATATTTATATGCTTTAGGGAAAAATGAGAATAGAAATTTATTTGATCTTCAAATAAATGTGCAAATGGTCTAATGATAAGGATATATTAAGAAGAATAAGATAAGGATTTTTCTTTTTTTTTTTTTTTTTTTTTTTTTTTTTTTTTTTTTTTTTATTATTACTTTCAAGATCTAAATATGGTCTTTAACAGGACACTAAGAACAATAGCGGAAATTAAAGATAAAATCAATTCTAGAGTCGGCCACAAAGATGCAACTTGGCTCTGATACCAAACTGATAAGGCAACCCTAATCCTCAGCCCAACGATCCAAACTTTTGTTGAAACAAGAACCCTTGGATCAAAAGTAATTAACACCTCCTTATACGAAATTTGGATCAACCAAGAGATAAGGCTAGAATTAGATTACCTCTTACTATCGAAGATCTAGAAGAAAGATTTGGAAACCTTGTTCTAAATTGAGTCACTTCACAATCTAACTTGATCTAGGCTTGATTGAATGGCTCGGGTGCAATTTTGAAACTTAGAAATGCAAATATGATGCTCGGATTTCTAAGGGAAACGTCTCAATTTGAGATCTGAATTACATTCATCCACGAATTTGAATTTTACATAACATATTGTGGGTATTTATAGTGTCCTGACAAAAGACGTTTCTGGACAGGATTTATTAGAGATGTTTGTGGACGAGATTTATTCCCAATACCCTTTAATCTCCACAAAGAATAAGTCAAATTGACCATTTGACTTTTACATAATTTATGAAATTAAACTTAGTTTTTCTAATAAATGTTGATGTGCTTGAGTGACTAATGCGATAGACTTGAAATTAATTGAGTTCTCTGCACCTAGGTTCAAATTCTATTTTTGACATATTGTTTTGAATCTTCATGACATTTTTTTGAATCTTCTTGGCAATAGGAGTATTCCATGCTCGCGGTGCTTGTTTCAACCCGTAAAGCGCCTTCTTCAATTTTAGTACCTTCTTCTCTTCTCCAATTTTCATGTACCCGCGTGGTTGTTCGAGGTAGACCTCTTCTTCAAGCACACCATTCAAGAATGCCGACTTGACATCCTGATAAGATACGGAATCATTACAAGAAGAGTAAGATTCAGATTACCTTGTTGATCGAATATCTCAAGGCAAAAGCATTGTTTGAGATTCGAATCGTCCACAAGCAAGATCGATCATGTCTAACTTGAATGATCTTGTTGATCAAATATCTCAAGACAAGAACACTTGCTTGAGATTCGAATCACTCCATAAGCAAGATTGATCATGTCGAGCTTGAATGATTCTACATGCAATCTAAACTACATAGAATTGCAAAGAAACTTAGTCATTGGCTAAAGAAGAGCACAAATGCTTCTTTAACTCTATTTTCAAGTCTACTTACACATATAACATACATGGCTTTATATAGCCTCAAAATGAAACTACCAAGGCATTTCAAAAGTTGTAACATTCATACTTAATGGCCTTAATTAACCATTATGTTATTGTAACCTAAAGTAAATTAAAAGTTTTAAAATACATTAATAAAGTACATTAACTCTAAATTACTCTAAATTGTAATCCACCACAAATTCAAAACATGAAACTCTATTCTTCTTCAATGTGGCATGAATTGAAATATCTTTTGATAATTTCAACAATATTTTCTTCACATCTTCATTGATGTCTCTTGGTTCATATCATTCTCCACTTCTTCAAGAGGATTCGCCATCGAATCTATTTGTGAAACTTTGTTGCAAAAAATAAGTTATGGAAATACGAAGGACCTCACAACACTCGCCCACTAGTATACACTCTAGGAATTTTAGGCCACTCTTTTCACACTCATTTACACAAATGAAGCTATCATTCTCACCTCTCAAAATTTAAAATAGAGCAAAGATTGATTGAATTTTGAACTCTAGGTCAATTAAAAACTAAAAAGATAAAAATAAATAAAAATAAAATTGAGAAGAAATGCAAAGGAAACATATATCCGATCTTGAGCCTGAAGCTCTGATACCAAATGATAAGATAAGGAATCATTACAAGGAGAGTAAGATTCGGATTACCTTGTTGATCGAATATCTCAAGGCAAGAGCATTGTTTGAGATTTGAATCACTCCACAAGCAAGATCGATCATGTCTAACTTGAATGATTCTTGTTGATCAAATATCGCAAGGCAAGAACACTTGCTTGAGATTCGAATCACTCCACAAGCAAGATTGATCATTTCGAGCTTGAATGATTCTACATGCAACCTAAACTACATAGAATTGCAAAGAAACTTAGCCATTGGCTAAAGAAGAGCACAAATGCTTCTTTTACTATATTTTCAAGTCTACTTACAAATACAACATACATGGATTTATATAGCCTCAAAATGAAACTACCAAAGGCATTCCAAGAGTTGTAACATTCATAATTAATGGCCTTAATTAACCATTATGTAATTGTAACCTAAAGTAAATTAAAAGTCTTAAAATACATTAATGAAGTACATTAACTCTAAATTACTCTAAATTGTAATCCACCCAAAATTCAAAACATGAAACTGCATTCTTCTTCAATGTGGCATGAATTGAAATATCTTTTGATAATTTCAACAATATTTTCTTCACATCTTCATTGATGTCTCTTGGTTCATATCATTCTCCACTTCTTCAAGAGGATTCGTCCTTGAATCTATTTGTGAAACTTTGTTGCAAAAAATAAGTTATGGAAATACGAAGGACCTCACAACACTCGCCCACGAGTATACACTCTAGGAAATTTAGGTCATTCTTTTCACACTCATCTACACAAATGAAGCTTTCATTCTCCCCTATCAAAATTTTAAATAGAGCAAATATTGATTGAATTTTGAACTCTGGTCAATTAAAAACTAAAAAGATAAAAATAAATAAAAATAAAATTGAGAAGAAATGCAAAGGAAACATATATCCGATCTTGAGCCTGAAGCTCTGATACCAAATGATAAGATAAGGAATCACTACAAGGAGAGTAAGATTCGGATTACCTTGTTGATCGAATATCTCAAGGCAAGAGCATTGTTTGAGATTCGAATCACTCCACAAGCAAGATCGATCGTGTCTAACTTGAATGATTCTTGTTGATCAAATATCTCAAGGCAAGAACACTTGTTTGAGATTCGAATCACTCCACAAGCAAGATTGATCATGTCAAGCTTGAATGAATCTACATGCAACATAAGCTACATAGAATTGCAAAGAAACTTAGTCATTGACTAAAGAAGAGAACAAATGCTTCTTTTACTATATTTTCAAGTCTACTTACAAATACAACATACATGGTTTTATATAGCCTCAAAATGAAACTACTAAAGACATTCCAAGAGTTGTAACATTCATTCTTAATGGCCTTAATTAACCATTATGTAATTGTAACCTAAAATAAATTAAAAGTCTTAAAATACATTAATGAAGTACATAACTCTAAATTACTCTAAATTGTAATCCACAACAAATTCAAAACATGAAACTCCATTCTTCTTCAATGTGGCATGAATTGAAATATCTATTGATAATTTCAACAATATTTTCTTCACATCTTCATTGAAGCATATTGTATGATTGATGTCTCTTGGTTCCAAGAGTTTGTAACATTCATACTTAATGATGGTCATAATTAACCATTATGTAATTGTAACCTAAAGTAAATAAAAAGTCTTAAAAAAAAAAACTCTAAATTACTCTAAATTGTAACCCACCTAAAATTTATAACAATCAAACTTCATTCTTCTTCAACGTGGCATGAATTGAAACATCTTTTGTTAATTTTGACAATCTTTTCTTCACATTTTCATTGAAGTATATTGTATGATTGATGTCTTTTGGTTCATATCAAAATTTCTTTTTCCTCACGAACTAGTTTCAAATCACCACTAGTGTCTTCTCCACTATTCTCCGGTCTTAGAACGGGATTGTGAAATCCGGTGAGTGACTAAACTTGGGAGGGATTTAGTATATATGAAGAAAGAGTTTGTGAGAGTTTTTCTCAAGGTTTTTCCAAGGGAGAAGTTCCATGTAGCTTGATCACTCTATTTATAGAGTTATGTTTGCATGTTCATGCAAATTTGAGATCACCAAATTTTAACACTCAAAATTCCACTCTAATGTTTGATATTAGGTGACAAGCATGCAAGTTTGAGTTCACCATATTTTGACACTCAAAATTCCACTCAAATTTGTGGGGTTTATTTGGCAAGCATGCAAGTTTGGTTAAACCAAATTGTGACACCTCAAAATTCCACTAAACTCAAACATGGATTTTTCCATTAGGTGACTTTCTTCATTTTAATTCAACAATTAATTTGAATAATTAATTTCAAATTAAAATAATATTAAATGATTAATTAATATTTAATATTAATTCAAATGTCAATCCCAATCAATTCCGACACATATTTAATTAAAATATTTAAATCTTATTTAAATATCTCAAATTATCTCTTTTTGTTTAATTCGTAAATAAAACAAAAATGCGGTTAAATATATCGTATATATGTAATGCATATTCCTTAATTTGAATTCAAACACTCCGAACTCACTCGTCACATTGTTCTATGGTTTAGTTCGATATGAGCTAGCAGAGGGACCTAATGGACCTATAGATCATGGGCTCCAACGATCCAAGAATAACCAGTTAAACTCATTAACCTTGTTAACCAACACTCGTTAACTACTAGGACACTCCACTGTAGCCTAGTAGTTGCACTCCCCTCACTATAGATATATTTCTGTCCATATGATATAATCATGATTAGTAAGTCAATCCTTCATAGGTTGTTCGTAACTAGAGCTGGGTCAATTAACCGTTTTACCCCTGAAGTTACTTCTTGGTCCTTATGTCCCACCAATCCTCTAATGAATAATTGGTTTGTGGTCCAACCAGTAAACCGAATCCCTCTCAGGCCAATGAGAGGGTGGGGCCCTTTGTTCAAGACCTGAAGTCAGTACTTAAGGGAGCTACCTCTCTTCTATTCTTAAAAGTGGGTAGGAGCGAATTCCATCTTGCACCCCACGTCCCCAGCAATTCACCTAGTCTTACCCCTGAAATGGGAGGCCTATTGAGTCGGCGAACTCGAACCACTCTCACCCATGCAAATCTAAGTATAATTTTGAATAAACAGAAGTTCATTGTTAGCTCAGGATTAAGATCGAGTTACCTAGGTCATCGAATGAAAAGTAAATCAGTTTCAACAGTAAACGACATTATAAAGTGAGAGTGATTTTCTTCATGGTTCGATCTTATGCAATACTCATTGCATAGGACGCCCCCACTCACATGTCTCCGCATGTACAATTTAGTGATCACATTGTTTATGTCATATACAAAAGTGGGCCGCATCCATAGTGTCCCCAAGATAAGGTACTCAGTCTTATCCCTATACTATAGATCATTTTGACTATATACTTGAACTTGATCCACTCTTATTTCTCTACATATAGTTCAAGTAATCATACTATAGTCAGAGTATTCTTAGTTTATTGGATTTAGATTAACGATCGTAAAATTCACTTTATTCAATAACAATTTCTATTGAATAAACATCAATAATAACTTTATTGAAAATAGAATATGTTTTTATTTACAAACTATGAGTTTTAGAACATAAAACCCAACAACAACAAGGTAAATATGATTTACTAGTTGTAGAAATATGTTTAGTAGAGTATGATAACTCAACTTGGATACTAGATTCAGGGGCCACTAATCGTATTTGTTCTTTTTTCCAGAAACTAGCTCCTGTAGAATGCTTGCGGACGACGAGATAACACTCGGGGTTGGAACAGGAGTGATAAGGCAACCTTAATCCTCAGCCCAACAATCCAAGCTTTTGTTTTAGCAAGAACCCTTGAATCAAAGTAATTAACACCTCCTTATACGAAATTTAGATCAACCAAGAGATAAGGCTAGAATTAGATTACCTCTTACGATCAAAGACCTATAAGCAAGATTTGGAACCTTGTTCTAAATTGAGTCACTTCACAATCTAACTTGATCAAGGCTTAATTGAATGGCTCGGGTGCAATTCTACCACAAGAATTGCTTGAAACTTAGAAATGGCAAATATGATGCTCGAATTTCTAAGAGAAACGTCTCAATTTGAGATCTGAATTACATTCATCCACGAATCTGAATTTTACATAACATATTGTGGGTATTTATAGTCTCCTGACAAAAGACGTTTGTGGACGGAATTTATTCTCGATCCCTTTAATCTCCACAAAAGAATAAGTCAAATTGACCATTTGACTTTTACATAATTGATGAAATTAAACATAGTTTTTTTTAACAAATGTTGGTGTGCTTGAGTGGCTAATGCGACAGGTTTGAAATCTGTTGTTGACATATTTTTTCAATGTTTGCCCATTTAATTTTTCACTAAAATATATTAAGTACTTTCCATCTTGAATTAAAACAACACTTATGCCCAAACCACATACATTACATTCATTTTCAATAGTTTTATCAAAGCTAGCCAAAACAAATAATGGTTTGCTTAATTTCTTCTTAAGAAAATTAAATGCATTCTCTTGCATTTCTCCCCATTTAAAAACAACATTCTTTTTCATAAAGTCATTCAATAGTTCAGTTATGGTTCTAAAATCATTTGTAAATCTCTTATAAAGGTTAGCTAACTCATGAAAACTTCGAAATTTACGTGCACTTTGGTGTTGGCAAATCCATAATGAATTTAACTTTGTCTCTATCTAAACTATGAAGCCAATAGAGTGAACTTTTTTCATGCAAAAAGTACCCTTATTAAAATTAAATTTCTCTTTTCTATGTGTAGTCAAAACTAATTTAACATGCTCCACATGCTCAAGCAAAATCTTCAAATAAGTTATAATATCATCAATATAAACAACAACATGTTTTCTTATATATTTTCTCAAAACATTATATATTAAGCGCATAAATGTACTAGGAGCATTAGTTAACCCAAAAGGCATAACAAGCCATTCATACAATCCAAACTTAGTTTTCAACGCGGTTTTCCATTCGTCCCCTACATGCATTCTAATTTGATGATATCCAGATTTCAAGTCAATCTTTGTAAATAAACATGAACCATGCAATTCATCAAGCATATCGTCTAGCTTAGGAATAGGATGTCGATACTTTACCGTGATTTTGTTGATGGCTCTACAATCCACGCACATGTGCCACATTCCATCTTTCTTCGACACCAATAAGACTGGTACAGAACATGGACTCAAACTCTCGTATATAGCCCTTCTCCATGAGCTACTCTACTTATCTTTGAATTTCTTTAGTCTTAATTGGGTTGTCTCTATAAGCTGGCCTATTAGGAATGAATGCCCCTGAAAAAAATCTATTTTATGTTCAATACCTCTAATGGGAGATAGTCCTTTAGGGACTTCATCTTGGAATACGTCATCAAATTCCTGTAAAAGAGATTGAAACATACAAGAAAAAGACAAATTGTTATCGTTAGAGACCAAACATCCTTTCTTGTACACAAGTACAAAGATAGTTTTTTTGTGAGAACATTGCCCTTCTAACCTCTCCAACTCTAGCTAAACAACTCACATTCTTTCTTTCTTTTTTTCAATTTCATTCTTTCTTTTCACTATGTTTCTCTTTGACTTTTCTCTATTTTTTCCACCCAACTTTTGTTTTTCGTTCAACTCCTTTTCCTCGAACTCTTTCTTTGTTCTTCCAACTTTAATTGATCAGCAAATACATTTGCAGAACTCAAAGGTACCAGAGTGGTTATTTTACCATCTTTTACAAAAGAATACCTATTTAAATAGCCATCATACATAACCCTCCTGTCAAATTGTCATGGTCGGCCAAACAATATGTCTTCAGCATGCATTGGTAAAACATCACAAAGAACTTCATCTTTATATTTTCCCAGAGTAAAAGATATTAAAGCTTGAGAAGTTACCTTCAATGTTGCACTATCATTGAGCCATTGAAGCTTGTAAGGTTTAGGATGGTGTTGGGTTGGAATTAGTAACCTTTTGATCAGCGTGGTACTTACGACATTGGTGCAGCTTCCGCTATCAATTACAAGACTACAAGGAGTCACCTTGACTAAACACCGTGTGTGAAATAGATTGTCTCTTTGATCATCAACATCATTCTCTGTAACTTGAGTTTTAAGAAGCCTTCTGGTAACAAGTACCAAATGACTCCCATCTTCCAGTTCCTCCTTATTCTCCTGGATTTCTTCTTCAACTAGCTCATCATGATCACTTTCCTCACTATCCCTGACAACTTGTCCATTCTTGATGATCATGACTCTCTTGTTAGGACAATCACGACTAAGATGACCAATTTCTTGACATTTCCAACATTTGATGTCTCTATTACTTGCCTCCAACTTTGAAATCTCTCTTTTCAATATTTGCATTCATTTTCCAAGTGTTGAAAGTAGTAGACATCGAAATACCATACCTCTTGGAGCTCTCCTTCTCCCAAGCTAGTTGCCCTTCATTTTTTACAACAAGGTGTAACAATTCTTGTATATCAAAGTACGCTTGCCTATCCACTTAATGAGAAAGTTGTCAGTTTAACCCACCAAGGAATCTAGCCATTGTATCTTCCTCATTTTCATCAATACATGCTCTATTCATAAGGGTCTCCATTTCTTTGTAATATTCTTCAACACTCTTGGATCCCTGTTATAAAGTATAGAGTTTTTGCTTGAGTACTCGAGAATAATGCTTAGGAATGTACCTTTTACTCATTAATGTCTTCAATTCCTCCCACGTTTCAATTGGTTCTTCATACTTCTCCACTCTGATTTCAAAGATGTCCACCATATAATGGCGTAATCACAAATTTCAGCCACAGCAAGCTTCAACTTTCTTTCTTCACTAAAATTGTTGCAATCGAAGACATGCTCAATTTTACTCTCATATTCCAAATACTCCTCTAGATCAGATCTCCCATAGAAAGTTGGAATTTTTAGCTTTAACTCCCGCGACTCCTTTTTCTTTTTCTCTCTCATATTGGTACTCCCTCTCAATTCTTTTTGGTGTTAAAATTTCTCTACCCCTTCTTCGGACTCTTCCTCTCCCTCGACCGACATCTCTCCCTCCCCTAGGACTATGTCCCGCTAAAAGGGTAACATTGTCATCTTCTTCATTTTCAACTCCTTCATTCAAGAGTACTTCCCTCCCTTGAAGATTACCTAAGGCTATTTCAATTCGCTCCATCCGGTCTGTCAATCTACTAATAACTTGATTCAAACGAGTAATTGTTCCGACCTGTGCTTCTCTCCACCTAGCTTCATTGATCTCTCCTCCATTTCCTCCATCTTGGTTCATGATTGTACAAACAGTAGTGGAATATGTTTAGGACCTCATAGACTCAACTCACTGATTTTACACTCAGGGACACTCGTGTTTATACACACAAAGATAGGCTGTTTGAGGAAGTGACTAAATTATGATCAAGGTAGGCTAATATATCGGTAAAGCAATTATGATGGTAGCAAGCTATTCAAGGCAATCAAGATAAGTTAATTATGAAGTAACAACAAAATAAAACAAGAAATGAACAAACAAATAAGAGACACAAAGATATTTTTGGATAGAATTGCACACTGAAATTTTTTAAAAAAAAAATTCCAAAAAGAAAGGACGTGAAGATTTTAAGAACAATCTAACTCTCCTTTTTACAAAATTTGGGAAATTTAAAAGTTATCTTCAAGCGTAGATTATGAGAGAAAAAAAAATATCAAACATAACGGTTCTAGATTTAAATGGATTAAGAAAAAGATGTGAATCGAAGTTTATTTGATCTTCAAATAAACATGCAAATGATAAAAAAAAAAATGATAAAGATCGTTTATAATCACAATCGTAAGAACAAATATGATAAGATTTTTTTTTTTAAGATCTCAACGTGATCTTTAGGAAGAAAATGAGAACAAAGTGAAAAGTTGATGAATAATGGCGGAAATGACAGCAAGAAAATAAATGAACAGATTTAAAGAAAAGATTAACAATAGTAGAAATGAAAGATAAAATCAATTCTAGAATTGGCCACAAATATGTAAACCTATGCTCTAATACCAAATTGATAAGACAACTCTAATTCTCAACCTAACAATCCAAGCTTTTGTTTTAGCAAGAACCTTTGAATCAAATTAAAGTAATTAACACCTTCTTATACAAAATTTGGATCAACCCAGAGATAAGTCTATAATTAGATTACCTCTTACGATCGAAGATCTAGAAGCAAGATTTGGAACCTTGTTATAAATTGAGTCATTCACAATCTAACTTGATCAAGGCTTGATTGAATGGCTCGGGTGCAATTCTACTACAAGAATTGCTTGAAACTTAGAAATTGCAAATATGATGCTTGGATTTCTAAGGGAAATGTCTCAATTTAAGATCTGAATTACATTCATCCACGAATCTGAATTTTACATAACATGTGGGTATTTATAGTCTCCCGACAAAAAATGTTAGTGGACGAGATTTATTCGAGACATTTGTGGACGGGATTTATTCCCGATCCTCTTTAATCTCCACAAAAGAATAAGTCAAATTGACCATTTGACTTTTACATAATTTATGAAATTAAACATAATTCTTTCTAACAAATGTTAATGTGCTTGAGTGGCTAATGCGACAGGTGTGAAATCAATTGAGCTTTTCGTGCGTTGGTTCAAATTCTTTTGTTGACATATTTTTTTAATCTTCTTTGTCCATTTGGAACACCGATTCTTATCAAGGAGTGATTGTCTCAGCAAGATCAGTAGGATGTTTTTTGGAGATAGATTCATTAGATAATGTACTTTTTGTTCCTGGAATAAAAAGAAATCTAATATCTATCGTTTATTAGAACAATGGTATGAAGTATCTTTTGAAATCAATGAAGTGTTCATTTGCAAAAGAGGTATTCTTATTTGTTCTCAAAACTAGAAAACAACTTATATATGTTAAAACCGAGCGAAACAAAAGCTATTTTACATACCGAGATGTTTAAAACAGTTGAACGACAAAAGATTTCTCCTAATACTCTTTGGCACTTAAGACTAGGTCACATTAATCTCAATAGGATTGAGAGATTGGTTAAAAGAGAACTTCTAAATAAGTTAGAAAACAGCTCTTTACCTACATGTGAGTCTTGTCTTGAGAGTAAAATGATTAAACGACCGTTTTTCGAAAAAGGTTATAGAGCCAAGGAAACCTTAGAACTCGTGCACATAGATCCCTATGGTCCAATGAATGTCAAAGCACGAGGAGGGTATAAATATTTCATTAGTTTTATTGATGATTATTCAAGGTATGACTTTCTTTATCTAATGCATCACAAGTCCAAAGCTCTTGAAAAGTTTAGAGAGTATAAGATTGAGGTTGAGAATCTGTTAGGTAAAACTATTAAAACACTTTGATAAGATAAAGAACCACTACAAGGGGAGTAAGATTCGGATTACCTTGTTGATCGAATATCTCAAGGCAAGAACATTGTTTGAGATTCGAATCACTCCACAAGCAAGATCGATCATGTCTAGCTTGAATGATTCTTGTTGATCAAATATCTCAAACACTTGTTTGAGATTCGAATCACTCCACAAGCAAGATTGATCATGTCGAGCTTGAATGATTCTACATGCAACCTAAACTATATAGAATTGCAAATAAACTTAGCCAATGGCTAAAGAAAGCACAAATGCTTCTTTTACTATATATTTTCCAAGTTTGCTTACAAATACAATATACATGGTTCTATATAGCTTCAAATGAAACTATTAAAGGCATTCCAAGAGTTGTTACATTCATACTTAATGGACATAATTAACCATTATGTAATTGTAACCATAAAATACATTAATGTAATACAATAACTCTAAATTGTAATCCACCCAAAATTTATCACATGAAACTTCATTCTTCTTCAATGTGGCCTGAATTGAAATATTTTTTGATAATTTCAACAATGTTTTCTTCACATCTTCATTGAAGCATATTGTATGATTGATGTCCCTTGATTCATATCACACTTTGATCAAATCGAGGTGGAGAGTATACGGACTTAAGATTTTAGGACTATATGATAGAACATGGAATAACATCTCAACTCTCAGCCCCTGGTATACCTCAACAGAACGGTGTATCAGAAATGAGAAATAGAACTTTGTTAGACATGGTTCGGTTTATGATGAGTTTCGCTCAATTACCTGATTCGTTTTGGGGATATGCAATGGAGACTGCTACATACATTTTGAACATGGTTCCTTCTAAAAGTGTTTCAGAAACACCTTATGAATTATGGGGAGGGCGTAAAGGTAGTTTACGTCACTTCAGGATTTGGGGAAGCTCAGCACGTGTTGTTGCAAAACCCCAAGAAATTAGAACATCATTCAAAATTATGTTTATTCGTAGGATACCCCAAAGAGATGAAAGGTGGTTTGTTTTATGACCCTCAAGAAAATAGAGTGTTTGTATCAACAAATGCTACATTCTTAGAGGAAGATCACGTAAGAAATCATCAACCTCGCAGCAAACTAGTATTAAGTGAGATTTCTAAAGAAGCTACTCATAAAACAACAAGAGTTGTTGATCAGGCTGGTCCTTCAACAAGACTTATTCATATGAACCACGACCAAGGAATTTCCATACCTCAAGGTCCAATTACAAGGACGAGAGCCAAGAAGCTACAACAAACCTTATACAGTATATTCAAGTTATGGTGAGTTCATCAAAGGAAATTCTAGAAGACGTTGGAGACCTCCCTTATATGTTATGCAAAGTTGAACTTCAAGAAAGAGATTTTGGAATTAAGAATAGAATTTCTATTTTAGCTTTGTTGAGAGCTAAACTTTCTTTGCAAATTCTTGTGTTTAGAACTTGCATGTTAAAGTCATCCAAGTGGTATTGATCAAACCTCTTGTGGAGTGATTCGAATCACGAGTTTAGTAACGAGTTTTCATTACTCTTGATCTTGATCATCAAGGTAATCCGTTCCATACTTTCCCTTGGGTTGATTTCCATATCATTTGGTATCAGAGCTTCAGACTCAAGATCGGATATATGCTTCATTGCGCTTATCTCTTTTAATTCTCTTATAATTTTTTTTTCTCAGTTTGTGTAGAATGTTATGTTCTATCACAAAAATATATAACAAAAAAAAATATATATATTTCTTATGTTCTTTAAAGTGTTAGATCTAGATCTTATCAACACTTTGTTCTTCTTTAAGATCTTCTAAATCAATTTTCTTGTTGGTAAATTGATTAGATTTTGCCAATCAGAAGAAAAAAAAATCATTGAGAGAAAGAAAGCTTATTGATGTTAAATGATTTTCTTTTTTTCTCCTGATTATTATATGTACTCTCATATGTTACTACGTGTAAATTAGTCCTTAATCATTTTCTTTCTTTAATTCGTTTCTTTGTCGTTATTCGGATTTCTCCTTCAATACCCTTGTTTATGTGTTGAGTGTGCTATCTATTCACTTTGAATTGCACTTAGCTCTATATCATAGCTTGTCTCACATCCCAATTTGTTTTTTGGAGTGTGATTTGTGTGTGCTCAATTGTGAGGGTGAGTTTGTAAGGGAGTGACACATTGATTTGAGTGTTGAGTGCTAAACACGAGTGAACTACATTTACGAGTGAATACACGTGAGGGAGCACTTGTGAGGTCCTTTTTTTTTCTTTTACCTTTCTTTTGTAGCATGGAAAATCCAAACGACAATACTTACATTACTGATGCACGATTGAGAGAAGCACAACAACGAACCATGGAAAGACTAATTCGAGGAATAGAAGAGTTGACTAATCGAATCGGAAGATTGGAGATTCAAAATCAAGCTCGACAGAGGATTCCACTACCTACGCCCTCAACCGATACATATGAGGGCGACAATACTGATCACCACGAGGATAATCCACATGCGGTTGGTCATGGCTTGATGCGAGGGAGAGACCATGGAAGAAGGTATCATAATTTACAACGAGTTCCTTATGATGATAGAATTGATCGTAACGTGGGGAGCATCAAATTAAAACTTCTCAAGTTTTATAACAAAATCGATCCAGAGAAGTACCTTGAATGGGAGAAAACGGTGGAGTCGATGTTCAACTGTCATAATTTTAGTGATGAAAAGAATGTACTGTTATGCATTGCTAAATTCAAACAATATGCTCAAATTCTGTGGGGTAAATTGATGTCAAGTAGGAGAAGAAACCTTGAAGCACCAATTGATTCATGGAACGAGTTCAAAGAGTCCATGAGGAAGCGTTTTGTTCCACAATATTTTCAACGGGACATGGCGCAAAAGCTTCAAGCATTGAAACAAGGATGCAAATTTGTTGAAGATTACCACAAGGAGATGAACCATTTCAAGTTCTTGAGCGCATCAACTACAATGCTTATAAAATTTATTTACCAGGTAAGTACAGTGTTAGTGCAACTTTTAATGTTGTTGATTTGAGTACTTTTGATATAGGTGATGGCTTGGATTCGAGGACGAATCCTTCTCAAGAGGGGGAGAATGATATGAACCACGACCAATGAATTTTCATATCTCAAGGTCCAATTACAAAGATGAGAGCCCAAAAGCTACAACAAACCTTATACAGTTATATTCAAGCTATGGTGAGCTCATCAAAGGAAATTCTAGAAGACGTTGGAGACCTTCCTTATATGTTATGCAAAGTTGAGCTTCAAGAAAGAGTTTTTGGGATTAAGAATAGAATTTCTATTTTAGCTTTGTTGAGAGCTAAACTTTCTTTGCAAATTCTTGTGTTTAGAACTTGCATGTAGAGTCATTCAAGTGGTATTGATCAAACCTCTTGTGGAGTGATTCGAATCACGAGTTTAGAAACGAGTTTTCTTTACTCTTGATCTTCATTATTAAGGTAATCCTTTCCATACTTTCCCTTGGGTTGATTTCCATATCATTTGTTGGAATTAAGAATAGAATTTCTATTTTAGCTTTGTTGAGAGCTCAACTTTCTTCGCAAATTCTTGTGTTTAGAACTTGCATGTAGAGTCATTCAAGTGGTATTGATCAAACCTCTTGTGGAGAGATTCGAATCACGAGTTTAGTAACGAGTTTTCTTTACTCTTAATCTTGATCATCAAGGTAATCCGTTCCATACTTTCCCTTGGGTTGATTTCCATATCAGTTGTTGATGGAGCTGGCACTTTTGGTCAATCACATCCTTCTAAAGAGTTGAGCATGCCTCGAAATAGTGGGAGGGTTATAACTTGAGAATGCCTCGAAAAACACAGGTCATCATACCTGATGATGGCGTATCACGAGTTGAGCAACAGGAGGGTTATAACTTGTGGAGAGATTCGAATCACGAGTTGAGCATGCCTCGAAAAACACAGGTCATCATACCTGATGATGGCGTTGAGGATCCATTGACCTACAAACAGGCATTGAATGATGAAGATAGAGATCAGTGGATCAAAGCCATGAATCTTGAAATGAAGTCGATGTACTTCAATTCAGTCTAAGAACTTGTAGATCAACTAGATGGGGTAAAACCTATTGGTTTCAAATGGATCTATAAGTGGAAACGAGACAAAACTGGTAAGGTACAGACCTTTAAAGCTCGACTTGTAGCAAAGGGTTATACCTAAAGAGAGGAGGTGGACTATGAAGAAACCTTCTCTCCTGTTGCTATGTTTAAATCGATTAGAATACTCTTGTCCATTGCATATTTTATGATTATGAAATTTGGCAATTGGATGTTAAGACAACCTTTTTAAACGACAATCTTGAAGAGAGTATCTATATGGCTCAACCAGAGGGGTTCATTGAACAGGATAACGAGAAAAGGGTTTGCAAGCTTAAAAGATCCATTTATGGGTTGAAGCAAGCATCTCGATCCTAGAATATAAAGTTTGATACTACAATAAAATCTTATGGCTTTAAACAAAATGTTGACGAACCTTGTGTTACAAAAGGATAGTCAACTCTACAGTAGCTTTCTTGGTGTTGTACGTTGACGATATCCTACTCATTGGGAATGATGTGGGATTTCTGATTGACATTAAGCATTTGCTAGCAATACAATTCCAAATGAAAGATTTGGGAGAGGCTCAGTTTGTTCTTGAAATCCAAATTGTTCGAAATCACAAGAACAAAACATTAGCATTGTCTCAATCATCGTACATTGACAAAATGTTGATTCGATATAAGATGCAAGACTCCAAGAAAGGATTATTTCTTTCAGGCACGAAGTTCATTTGTCAGAGGAAAAAAGTCCTAAGACACCTCAAAAAGTTGAGAATATGAGACATATTCCCTATGCATCAGCAGTTGGTAGTCTGATGTATCCCATGCTATGTACCGACCCGACATATGCTATACTGTGAGAATTGTCAGCAGCTATCAGTCTAATTCGGGACGTGCTCATTAGACTACCATTAAGAATATCCTCAAGTATCTTAGGAGAACGAGAGATTATATGCTAATGTATGGCGCTAAGGATCTGATCCTTACAGGGTACACTGACTTCTGATTTTCAGACCGATGTAGATTTAAGGAAATCGACATCAAGATCTGTCTTCACTCTGAACGGAGGAGCAATAATATGGAGAAACATAAAGCAAGGTTGCATTGCTGATTCCACCATGGAGGCTGAGT
This sequence comes from Cucurbita maxima, assembly GCF_002738345.1. Lineage (NCBI taxonomy): Eukaryota > Viridiplantae > Streptophyta > Magnoliopsida > Cucurbitales > Cucurbitaceae > Cucurbita > Cucurbita maxima. The sequence goes on from NW_019272065.1 coordinate 1,048,811, forward strand.
ATGTTGTTGTTTGTGAAGTAGCGAAAGAATCTGTATGGCTTAGGAAGTTCCTAACTGATTTGGAAGTCGTTCTAAATATGCATCTTTCCATCACTCTTTTTGTGATAACAGTGGAGTAGTTGCAAATTTAAAAGAACCAAGAAGCCATAAGTGAGGAAAACATATTGAGCGCAAATATCATCTCATAAGGGAGATTGTGCAATGAAGAGATGTGATCGTCACACAGATAGCTTTAGAGCACAACATTGTCGATCCATTTACAAAGCCCCTCACGGGAAAAGTGTTTGAAGGGCACCTAGTGAGTCTAGGACTACAAGTTATGTAATCTAGGGTAAGTGGGAAAAAGACATGATGAGTATGTGATGCCCTAGTTTATTGTATTTATGTCTTTCTCTCTACTCAACGTTATAAAACCCCACTAGAGTTTTAGTCCAAGTGGGAGTTTGTTGGGTTTTATATCCTTAAACTCATAGTTTGTATACAAAAACATATTCTGTTTTCAATAAAGTTGTTATTGATATTTATTCAGTAAAGATTGTTATTGAATAAAGTGAATGTTACGATCATTAATCTAAATCTAATAAACTAAGAACACTCTGGCTATAGTATGATTACTTTAACTATATGTAGAGACATAAGAGTGGATCAAGTTCAAGTATATAGTCAAAATGATATAGTACAGGAATAAGGCTGAGTACCTTATCTTGGGAACACTATGGATGCGGCCCACTTTTGTATATGACATAAACAATGTGATCACTAAATTGTACATGCGGAGACATGTGAGTGGAGACGTCCTATGCAATGAGTATTGCATAAGATCAGACCATGAAGAAAATCACTCACACTTTATAAAGTCATTTACTGTTGAAACTGATTTTTTTTTCCATTCATTCGATTACCTAAGTAACTCGATCTTAATATTGAGCTAATCATGAACTCCTGTTTATTTGGAATTATCTTTAGATTTGCATGGGTGAGAGTGGCTCGAGTTCGCCGACTCAACATGATATGATAAGGAATCACTACAAGGAGAGTAAGATTCGGATTACCTTGTTGATCGAATATCTCAAGGCAAGAACATTGTTTGAGATTCGAATCATTCCACAAGCAAGATCGATCATGTCTAGCTTGAATGATTATTGTTGATCAAATATCTCAAACACTTGTTTAAGATTTGAATCACTCCACAAGCAAGATTGATCATGTCGAGTCTGAATGATTCTACATGCAACCTAAACTACATAGAATTGCAAATAAAATTAGTCATTAGCTAAAGAAAGCACAAATGCTCCTTTTATATATATTTTCCAAGTCTACTTACAAATACAACATACATGGCTTATATATCCTCAAAATGAAACTATTAAAGGCATTCCAAGAGTTGTAACATTCATACTTAATGGCCATAAGTAGCCATTATGTAATTTTACACCGTAAATAAAAATTCTTAAAATACAATAACTTTAAATTACTTTAAATTGTATTCCACCCAAAATTTATAACATGAAACTTCATTCTTTTTCAATGTGGCATGAATTGAAATATCTTTTGACAATTTTAACAATATTTTCTTTACATCTTCATTGAAGCATATTGTATGATTGATGTCTCTTGGTTCATATCATTCTCCACTTCTCCAAGAGGATTCGCCATCGAATCTTTTTGTGAAACTTTGTTGCAAAAAATAAGTTATGGAAATACAAAGGACCTCACAATACTCTCTCAAATGTATACACTCAAGGAATTTTAGGCCACTCTGTTTGCACTCATTTACACAATTGAAGCTCTCATTCTCACCTCTCAATTTTTTTAGTAGAGCCCAAATTGGATTTTTTTATTTTGGGTCGATTAAAAACTAAAAAGATAAAAACAAATTGAAAAGAAACGCAAAGAAAACATATATCTGATCTTGAGCCTGAAGCTCTGATACCAAATGATAAAATAAGGAATCACTACAAGGAGAGTAAGATTCAAATTACCTTGCTGATCGAATATCTCAAGGCAAGAGCATTGTTTGAGATTCGAATCACTGCACAAGCAAGATCGATCATGTCTAGCTTGAATGATTCTTGTTAATCAAATATCTCAAGGCAAGAACACTTGATTGAGATTTGAATCACTCCACAAGCAATATTGATCATATCGAGCTTGAATGATTCTACATGCAACCTAACTACATAGAATTGCAAAGAAACTTAGCCATTGGCTAAAGAAGAGCACAAATGCTTCTTTTACTACATTTCCAAGTTACTTACAAATATAACATACATGACTTTATTTATCCTCAAAATGAAACTATTAAAGACATTCCAAGAGTTGTAACATTCATACATAATGATCATAATTAGCCATTATGTAATTTTACACCTAAAGTAAATAAAAATTCTTAAAATACAATAACAATAAATTACTCTAAATTGTAACCCACCCAAAATTTATAACAATCAAACTTCATTCTTCTTCAATGTGGCATGAAATTAAAAAATCTTTTGATAATTTGGACAACCTTTTCTTCACATCTTCATTGAAGTATATTGTATGATTGATGTCTCTTGGTTCATATCACAACAAGCCTCCCATTTCAGGGGTAAGACTGGGTGAATTGCTGGGGACGTGGGTTGCAAGATGAAATTCACTCCTACCCGCTTTGAGGAATAGAAGAGAGGTATTTCCCTTAAGTATTGACTCTAAGTCTTGAATAAGGGGCCCCGCCCTCTCATTGGCCTAAGAAGGATTCAGTTTATTGGTTGGACCACAAACCAATTGTTCATTAGAGGATCAGGGGGATGTAGGAAACAAGAAGTAACTTCAGGGGTAAAATGGTAAATTGATCCAGCTCTAGTTACGAACAACCTATGAAGGATCGACTTAATAATTATGGTTATATCAAATGGATAGAAATATATCTATAGTGAGGGGAGTGCAACTACTAGGCTATAGTGGAGTGTCCTAGTAGTTAACGAATGTTGGTTAACAAGGTTAATGAGTTTAGTCGGTTAATCTCGGATTGTTGGAGCTCATGATCTATAGGTCCATTAGGTTCCCCTATTAGCTCATATAGGACTAAACCATAGAATAGTGTGATGAGTGAGTTTGAAGTGTTTGAATTCAAATTAATATGTGCTACATACATACGATATATTTAACCACATTTTTGTTTTATTTACGAATTAAACAAAAAAAGAGAATCGGAGATATTTAAATATTTTAATTAAATGTGTCGGAATTGATATGGATTGACATTTGAATTAATGTTAAATATTAATTAAATAGTTTAATTAATCATTTAATATTACTCAAACTAATTGTTGAATTAAAATGAAGAAAGTCAAAAGGTTGACTTCACTTAATTGGAAAATCCATGTTTGAGTTGATGGAATTTTGAGTGTCAAAATTTGGTTAACTCAAACTTGCATGCTTGTCACATAATCCCACACATTTGAGTGGAATTTTGAGTGTCAAAATTTGGTGATCTCAAATTTACATGAACATGCAAATATGACTCTATAAATAGAGTGATCAAGGTACATGGAACTTCTTCCTTGAAAAAACCTTGAGAAAAACTCTCACAAACTCTTTCTTCATATATACTAAATTCCTTCCAAGTTTAGTCACTCACCGGATTCCACAATCCCGTTCTAAAGTCGAAGAATAGTAGAGAAGACACTAGTGGTGGTTCGAAACTGGTTCGTGAGAAAAAAGAAATTTAAACTACAAAAGGTTAGTACTCCAACTTCTTGAGTTTTAATACTTATGAACATGCTAGTTATTTATTATAATTGATATTCTAAGAGTGCCTAAGATTCAAATTGCTTCCGCATGTGTTATATTAACACCATCATTAAAGAGGGTCTCTCTAACCGGTGAAAAGTGGTGGGTGTCCACTAATGGCCATTCCTGGCTCGGCTCCGATAATGCAATTCCGGGAGGAGTCGGTTGTTTGGCACTAGATCACGTCAACTCCCATTTCGTTATAAGGCGTAGAATTAGACCAAGGAATTTCAAGTTTATTTCTTTAGCCCCTCAAACATATCAACATTTGTTGAAAGATTTTATTGTTTTTTGTTTTCATTTTGCAATGGTCAATTGGTCAAAATTGACTTCGTCATTTGTGGAGATTAAAGGGGATCGGGATTGAATCCCGGCCACAAACGTCTTTTGTCGGGAGACTATAAATACCCACAATATGTTATGTAAAAATCAGATTCGTGGATGAATGTAATTCAGATTTCAAATTGAAACGTTTCCCTTAGAAATCCGAGCATCATATTTTCCATTTCTAAGTTTCAAGCAATTCTTGTGGTAGAATTGCACCCGAGCCATTCAATCAAGCCTTGATCAAGCTAGATTGTGGAGTGACTCAATTTAGAACAAGGTTTCCAAATCTTGCTTCTAGATCTTCGATCATAAGAGGTAATCTAATTCTAGCCTTATCTCTTGGTTGATCCAAATTTCGTATAAGGAGGTGTTAATTACTTTTGATTCAGGGGTTCTTGCTTCAACAAAAGTTTGGATCGTTGGGTTGAGGATTAGGGTTGCCTTATCAATTTGGTATTAGAGCCTAAGCTTACATCTTTGTGGCCAACTCTAGAATTGATTTTATCTTTCATTTCTGCTCTTGTTTATCTTTTCTTTAAATTTGTCCATTTATTTTCTTGCTGTCATTTCAGTCATTATTCATCAACTTTTCACTTTTTTCTCATTTTCTTCTTAAAGATCACGTTGAGATCTTGAAAATCAAAAAAAAAAAAAAAAAATCTTATCATATTTGTTCTTACGATTGTGATTATAAACGATATTTATCATTTTTTTAGATCATTTGCATGCTTATTTGAAGATCAAATAAACTTCGATTCACATCTTTTTCTTCATCCATCTAAATCTAGAATCGTTGTGTTTGATATATTTTTTTTTCTTTTCCTCATAATCTACGCTTGAGGATAACTTCTAAATTTCCCGAATTCTGTAAAAATGAGAGTCAGATCGTTCTTAAAATCTTCACGTCCTTTCTTTTTTGGATTTTTTTTTTCAGTGTGCAATTATATCCAAAAATATCTTCGTGTCCCTTATTTTTTTTTTTTTTGTTCACGTCTTGTTTTATTTTGTTGTTATTTCATAATTAACTTATCTTGATTGCCTTGAATAGCTTGCTATTATCAGAACTGCTTTACCGATATATTAGCCTACCTTGATCATAATTTAGTCACTTTCCCAAATAGCCTACCCTTGTGTGTATGAACACGAGTGTCCATGAGTGTAAAATCAGTGAGTTGAGTGTGTGAGGTCCTAAACATATTCCCGTTTGTACAATCATGAACCAAGATGGAGAAAATGAAGGGGAGATCAATGAAGCTAGGTGGAGTGAAGCACATATCGGAACAATTACTCGTTTGAATCAAGTTATTAGTACATTGACAGACCGGATGGAGCGAATTGAAATAGCTTTAGGTAATCTTAAAGGGAGGTAAGTACTCTTGAATGAAGGAGTTGAAAATGAAGAAGATGACAATGTCACCCTTTTAACTGGACATAGTCCTAGGGGAGGGAGAGATGTCGGTCGAGGGAGAGGAAGAGTCAGAAGAAGGGGTAGAGAAATTTTAGCACCAAAAAGAATTGAAGGGGAGTACCAGTATGAGAGAGAAAAAGAAAAAGGAGTCGGGGGAGTAAAGCTAAAAATTCCAACTTTCTATGGGAAATCTGATCCAGAGGAGTATTTGCAATATGAGAGCAAAATTGAGCATGTCTTCGATTGCAACAATTTCAGTGAAGAAAGAAAGTTGAAGCTTGCAGTGGCTGAATTTTGTGATTACGTCATTATATGGTGGACATCTTTTACAAACAAAAAAAAAAATAGGAGGGAAATTCACTGTGGCGCGCTCAAAAAATCCGCTTCCGTTATTGCTGCTGGATTGGCGGTGCGGGGACGAGACGAGAAATCAGAGTGGAGGAGAAGTTATGAAGAACCAATTGAAACGTGAGATGAATTGAAGACATTAATGAGAAAAAGGTACATTCCTAAGCATTATTCTCGAGTACTCAAGTAAAAGCTCTATACTTTACAACAGGGATCCAAAAGTGTTGAAGAATATTATAAAGAAATGGAGAGCCTTATGAATAGAGCATGTATTGATGAAGATGAGGAAGATACAATGGCTAGATTTCTTGGTGGGTTAAACCGACAACTTGCTCATCAAGTGGATAGGCAAACATACTTTGTTATGCAAGAATTGTTACACCTTGCTGTCAAAATCGAAGGGCAACTAGCTTGGGAGAAGGAGAGCTCCAAGAGGTATGGTATTTCAAAGTCTACTACTTTCAACACTTAAACAAAGAATGCAAATATTGAAAAGATAGATTTCAAAGTTGGAGGCAAGTATGATCTTGACAAAAAGAACAAAGATGAGACCTCCAAGGGTAGAGAGAAAGCAGAGGAATATAAGGAGATTCGAGAAAGAAATTGAGGCATCAAATGTTGGAAATGTTAAGGAATTGGTCATCTTAGTCGTGATTGTTCTAACAAGAGAGTCATGATCATCAAGAATGGACAAGTTGTCACAGATAGTGAGGAAAGTGACCATGATGAGCTAGTTGAAGAGGAAATCCATGAGCATGAGGAGGAACTAAAAGATGGGAGTCATTTGGTACTTGTTACCAGAAGACTTCTTAAAACTCAAGTTACAGAGAATGATGTTGATGATCAAAGAGACAACCTATTTCACACAAGGTGTTTAGTCAAGGGGACTCCTTGTAGTCTTGTAATTGATAGTGGAAGCTGCACCAATGTCGTAAGTACAATGTTGATCAAAAGGTTGCTAATTCCAACCCAACACCATCCTAAACCTTACAAGCTTCAATGACTCAATGACAGTGGAACAATGAAGGTGACTTCTTAAGCTTTAATATCTTTTACTTTAGAAAAATATAAAGATGAAGTTCTTTGTGATGTTTTACCAATGCATGCTGAAGACATATTGCTTGGCCGTCCATGGCAATTTGACAGGAGGGTTATGTATGATGGCTATTTGAATCGGTATTCTTTTGTAAAAGATGGTAGAAAAACCACTCTTGTGCCTTTGAGTTCTGAAAATGTATTTGCTGATCAATTAAAGTTGGAAGGAAAAAAAAAAAGAGTTTTGAGAAAAAAGAGTTGAGTGAAAAAATAGAGAAAAGTCAACGAGAAAACCATAGTGAAAAAAAAAAATGCAATTGGATAAAAAGAAAAGAATGTGAGTTGTTTGGCTAGAGTTGGAGAGGTTAGAAAGGCAATGTTCTCACAAAAAACCATCTTTGTACTTGTGTACAAGGAAGGATGTTTGGTCTCTAACGATAATAATTTGTCTTTGCCTAGTATGTTTCAATCTCTTTTACAGGAATTTGATGACGTATTCCAAGATGAAGTCCCTAAAGGGCTACCTCTAATTAGAGGTATTGAACATAAAATAGACTTCATTCCAAGGGCGATAATTCCTAATAAGCTAGCTTATAGAGCCAACCCAACTGAGACAAAAGAAATTCGAAGGCAAGTAGAGGAGCTTATGGAGAAGGGCTATATACGAGAGAGTTTGAGTCCATGTTCTGTACCAATCTTATTGGTGTCGAAGAAAGATGGAATGTGGCGCATGTGCGTGGATTGTAGAGCCATCAACAAAATCATGGTAAAGTATCGACATCCTATTCCTAGGCTAGACGATATGCTTGATGAATTGCATGGTTCATGTTTATTTACAAAGATTGACTTGCAATCTAGATATCATCAAATTAGAATGCATGTAGGAGACGAATGAAAACCCGCGTTCAAAACTAAGTTTGGATTGTATGAATGGCTTGTTATGCCTTTTGGGTTAACTAATGCTCCTAGTACATTTATGCGCTTAATGAATCACGTTTTGAGAGAATATTTAGGAAAACATGTTGTTGTGTATTTTGATGATATTTTAATTTATTCAAAGACCTTGCATGAGCATGTGGAGCATGTTAAGTTAGTTTTGATTACACTTAGAAAAGAGAAACTTTATGCTAATTTTAAAGTGTAGTTTTTGCATGAAAAAAGTTAAACTTTCTTGGCTTCATAGTTGGTAAAAATGGAGTAGAAGTAGATGAAGAGAAAGTTAAAGCAATCAGGGATTGGCCAACACCACAAAATGCAAGTGACGTTCGTAGTTTTCATGGGTTAGCTTGCTTCTATAGGAGATTTATAAAAGATTTTAGCACCATAGCTGCACCATTGAATGACTTGGTGAAAAAGAATGTTGTTTTTAAATAGGGAGATATGCAAGAAAATGCATTTAATGAGCTTAAGAATAAATTAACCAATGCATCATTACTTGTCTTGCCTAACTTTGATAAAACTTTTGAAATTGAGTGTGATGCAAGTGGTTTGGGCATAGGTGCTGTTTTGATGCAAGATGGCAAACCCATAATGTATTTTAGTGAAAAACTAAATGGGGTAGCATTGAACTATCCTACCTATGATAAAGAATTTTTTGCTTTAGTTCGCACATTGCAGGTGTGGCAACACTACTTATGGCCTAGAGAATTTGTGATCCACTCTGATCATGAAAGCTTGAAGTATCTTAAGGATCAAAGCAAACTGAACCGTAGGCATGCAAAGTGGGTGGAGTTTATTGAAACATTTTCGTATGTCATCAAAAATAAGCAAGGTAAGGATAAAGTGGTAGCTGATGCATTATCTAGAAGGCACAATCTTTTTACTTCTCTCAGTGCAAAAATTCTTGGATTTGAGCATATTAAAGAATTATATCGAGATGACCACGACTTTGGAATTATTTATGCATCTTGTCTTACAAAAACAGTTGTAGATGATTATTATGTGTTTCATGAATTCTTTATTTAAGAAAAGTAAGTTTTGTATTCCTAAATGCTCTATCCGAGATTTGCTTGTTAAAGAAGCACATGGTGGTGGCTTAATGGGACATTTTGGGATTAATAAAACTTGTAATATGTTGCATAAACACTTCTTTTGGCTGAAAATGATGCATGATGTTCATAAATTTTGTAGTCAATGCTTTAAATGCAAAGAAGCTAAATCTAGATCACAACCAAATGGATTGTACACTCCTTTGAATGTACCTAATGAACCTTGGACTAATATATCTATGGATTTTGTTCTTGATTTATTGCAGACTAAAAAGGGTAAAGATAGTATTTTTGTTGTGGTAGACAGATTTAGTAAGATGGCTCATTTTATTGCATGTAACAAGACGGACGATGCAAAACATGTTGCTGACTTATTTTTTAGGGAAGTAGTAAAATTACATGGAATCCCTAGAATAATAATTGTTGTTTTTCAACTACATGTCATCCTCAGATGAATGGACTTGTTTTTCAACTACATGTCATCCTCAGATGAATGGACAAACTGAGGTGGTTAATAGAACATTAGGAGCATTGCTTAGGGCTATTATTTCTAAGAATATTAAGTCTTGGAATGAATTTTTGCCATTTGTAGAGTTTGCATCTAATAGAACAACTCATTATTCTCCTTCTGAAGTTTTTTATGGATTTAATCCAGAAGTTGTTTATGGATTTAATCCACTTACGCCTCTTGATTTGCTTCCTAGTTTATGGATTTAATCCACTTACGCCTCTTGATTTTCAACTACATGTCATCCTCAGATGAATGGACAAACTGAGGTGGTTAATAGAACATTAGGAGCATTGCTTAGGGCTTTTATTTCTAAGAATATTAAGTCTTGGAATGAATTTTTGCCATTTGTAGAGTTTGCATCTAATAGAACAACTCATTATTCTCCTTCTGAAGTTTTTTATGGATTTAATCCAGAAGTTGTTTATGGATTTAATCCACTTACGCCTCTTGATTTGCTTCCTAGTTTATGGATTATGGATTTAATCCACTTACGCCTCTTGATTTGCTTCCTAGTTTATGGATTTAATCCATCCAGAAGTTGTTTATGGATTTAATCCACTTACGCCTCTTGATTTGCTTCCTAGTTTATGGATTTAATCCACTTACGCCTCTTGATTTGCTTCCACTTACGCCTCTTGATTTGCTTCCTATTCCTTCTAACTGTTTGTGAGTGACGCAGCCACAAGTTTCAATCATGGTGTTCCAAATGTTCCAACTGGACCTATTACACGATCCAATCTACTTTCAATGTTGCAGTGTTCCAACTGTTCCAACTGGACCTATTACACGATCCAATCTACTTTCAATGTTGCGGTATTCCAACTGGACCTATTACACGATCCAAGGCGAAGAAGATTCAACAAACATTCATTCTTCATCTACAAAATTAGATCAGCTCGGTTCAACCATCATTTGTAGAATTAGAAGCTGATACAATTGACGAAGGACAATTGAATATTTTTACGGTTGAAATTGGAAAACATTAAGAATATCAACAACACAGTTTGAACCTACACAAGTGAAGCCTAATAGATTTCAAGTTTATTTCTTTAACCACTCAAACATATCAACATTTGTTGAAAGATTTTATTGTTTTTTGTTTTCATTTTGCAATGGTCAATTGGTCAAAATTGACTTCGTCATTTGTGGAGATTAAAGGGGATTGAGATTGAATCTCGGCCACAAACGTCTTTTTTCGGGAGACTATAAATACCCACAATATGTTATGTAAAAATCAGATTCGTGGATGAATGTAATTCATATCTCAAATTGAGACGTTTTCCTTAGAAATCCGAGTATCATATTTGTCATTTCTAAGTTTCAAGCAATTCTTGTGGTAGAATTGCGCCCGAGTCATTCAATCAAGCTTTGATCAAGTTAGATTGTGGAGTGACTCAATTTAGAACAAGGTTTGCAAATCTTGCTTCTAGATCTTCGATCGTAAGAGGTAATCTAATTCTAGCCTTATCTCTTGGTTGATCCAAATTTCATATAAGGAGGTGTTAATTACTTTTGATTCAGGGGTTCTTGCTTCAACAAAAGTTTGGATCGTTGGGCTGAGGATTAGGGTTGCCTTATAATATATACTTTAATTTCATTCCCCTATAAGATCAATATCACAACCAATATTCTAAGAAATGAGATTTTTAGATATCGGTAGTTGTTCGATCGTATCCAAACAGGAAAATTCCAGAGGAAAGTGCACCTAAGATCAAATATTTTGAGCCAGCTTCCGTGGAAAATTCGGACTTTCTTTTTTATGCTGCCCTCACATAAAACATAAACTTTGAGGCTCAATAGCTAAATACATGGAAATTGAATCATGAACCGAGATCGTAAAGAGCATACTGCGAGTAGGAAGTGGAATTAATACAATGAATTCAAAAGCATCAAACCTCTATTGTTCGAAAGAACCGAAACACATCGAAAACAAGTCGTACTTAATAATAGAAGGATTTGGCAGAAATATGTAAAATTGTCCCTCCTAAAAAGATTATTTTGGAATAAATAGGCAATAGTTAGGAGAGGTGCGTCAGCGGCGAGCAGAACCAAGGTAATTAGATACCTCAGGAAAGCCCGGGCAGAACCACACATGCAAGTTTCCCTGCATGTGGCTCGTCCGTGATAACTTCTTTGGATTTGCGTGAACTAGCGAACCGATCAGTTAGTGTGGATGCTCCCTCCAGCATGAGTCAACATTTATGAACTGGTTAGGAATGGGCGCCACGAGACCAGCCCAAATACAGCCAAGTTCTCTTTCTCATGTCTCCTTCCCAACAATTATACCTTGTTTTAGGGCTTGGCTTTACGAGAGAAAGCTCGCCGGAGAAAAATGTCTTTCTCTTCCCGTCTCGGATCATATTCTGGTGCATCAAAATAAGAGGAAATCGTAATGCATCTTGCTTAACAGGTGTAGCTTGGAGTGGGAGTGTAGGGTGGGTAAGGTAAGGAGGCCACTAGAGAGGAAGCCAAATGGCCTATTAAGCGCAACTAATCTATTATGCGCTGGAGAAAGCCAGTTGCCGGAGCATTGATTCCCCATAATGAATAGGGTAGTTCGAGATCTCAATTGCCTATCCTATGCTTGATAAGGTCCCGCAGTTCTATGGCAGCACCTCGCGGTGCATTTTGTTGTCTTACATGAGACTCGAGATATTCCTCACTCCATGGCATGGCACCTTTCACTCATCCATTCCGCCCGTGCAAACGCGGCGCCCTTTTTCATTATCATCTACCGCCCTTTCTTTCCTCCCAGCTATTCACGCATGAGGATCGTCGTATGTATGCTCGACTTTGGTTGCCGGTGCTATAGGTTCATTATGGTAGGATCAGTCATCAGGGCAAACCAACCCTCCTCCAAGAAGAATTGTGCTATACCCCCCTGATCCCTATAGATGGAAGGAGCTTCTTGGTGATCCCTAGGTTGCAGCACGTCTGGTCGTTAACTCCTCGCGCTGCTGCCGTTGTTTCTAGGACCGACTGACGCCTCACCAACACAGGTACCTACGTAGTGTAGTATCGGTGGCACATTCAACATAGCGTTCGGCCTCATGTGCTTTCTAGAACCAAGGGTCTTCGAGCCTGCTGCGTACGATTAGCCAGCCTTGTGGCAGCAAAAGGATTAGATGTCCCCCCATGCTACGGTTCCCTACGGCCCAAACTCGGTGCCACATTAGGTTAGGGAGTTGGCGATAATAGTTCGTCTGCATCCAAAAGCACGCTGCCCTCCTAGGCGCGCAACACTAAGTAATCCAAGCCAACCCACATTACTGGCTAACGGTGGATAATAAGATTTCTTAGAGGTACTAAATACTGTTAAAATAAAACTGATATGAACCACGACTAAGGAATTTCCATACCTCAAGGTTCAATTACAAGAACGAGAGCCAAGAGGCTATAACAAACCTTATACAATTATATTCAAGCTATGGTGAGCTCATAAAAGGAAATTTTAGAAGACGTTGGAGACCTCCCTTATATGTTATACAAAGTTGAGCTTCAAGAAAGAGATGAATTAAATGCACTTTAAGTTGCATTTAATGAACTCCGCTGAATTTATAAAACTAGTCAAAGGATGACTAATAAGCACATTTTATTAATTGTATTATTTAATTATAGTTTAACCATTTGTTTGTCATATTTAAGCTAGTTTTAAATATATGAGTTAAGGTTATATTGTAACTCACATAGTTACTATATTCCACAATTAACTAGTCATTTTAATATGAAGGTTAGGGGTATTTCTCATTTACTAGCCTATTTAATTTAGAAGTTATGTATCACATAGGTTAAGGTTGTAAAGGCTATATAAAGCCTTCTTTTCTTTGATTAGAGATTAGATTTTTGGAATTAAGAATAGAATTTCTATTTTAGCTTTGTTGAGAGCTAAACTTTCTTTGCAAATTTTTGTGTTTAGAACTTGCATGCTAGAGTCATTCAAGTGGTATTGATCAAACCTCTTGTGGAGTGATTCGAATCACGAGTTTAGAAACGAGTTTTCCTTACTCTTGATCTTGATCATCAAGGTAATTCGTTCCATACTTTCCCTTGGGTTGATTTCCATATCATTTGGTCACAGAGCCTTAGGCTCATGATCGGATATATGTTTCATTGCGCTTATCTCTTTTTGTAACGACCCGAGATTTTTTACTTAATTTAAGATCGCTACTGTATACGTACCATAAACATTGAATGTGGAAGACTTCATTAAAATTGTTGTGTTTTATGTCCTAAAACTCATAGTTTGTAAACAAAAACATATTATATTTTCAATAAAGTTATTGTTGTTGTTTATTCAGTAAAGATTGTTATTGAATAAAGTGAACTTTACGATCATTAATCTAAATTCAATAACTAAGAACACTCTGGCTATAGTATGATTACTTGAACTATATGTAGAGACATAAGAATTGATCAAGTTCAAGTATATAGTCAAAATGATCTATAGTATAAGGATAAGACTGAGTACCTTATTCTGGGGACACTATGGATGCGGCCCACTTTTGTATATGGTATAAACAATGTGATCACTAAAATTGTACATGTGGAGACATGTGAGTGGGGGCATCCTATGCAATGAGTATTGCATAAGATCGGATCATGAAGAAAATTACTCTCACTTTATAATGTCGTTTACTGTTGAGACTGATTTTCTTTTCATTCGATGACCTAGGTAACTCGATTTTAATTCTGAGCTAACCATGAACTCCTGTTTATTCAGAATTATCCTTAGATTTGCATGGGTGAGAGTGGCTCAAGTTCGCCGACTCAATAGGCCTTCCATTCCAGGGGTAAGACTGGGTAAATGGTTGAGGACATGGGGTGCAAGATGGAATTCACTCCCACCTACTTTTAGGGATAGAAGAGAGGTAGTTCCCTTAAGTACTAACTCCAGGTCTTGAACAAGAGGCCCCACCCTCTCATTGGCTTGAGAGGGATTTGGTTTACTGGTTGGACCACAAACCAATTGTTCATTAGAGAATCAGTGAGACATAAGAAACAAGAAGTAACTTCAGGGGTAAAACGGTAAATTGACCCAGCTCTAGTTATGAATAACCTGTGAAGGATCGACTTACTAATCATGGTTATATCAAATGGATAGAAATATATCTATAGCGAGGGGAGTGCAACTACTAGGCTACAGTAGAATGTCCTAGTAGTTAATGAATGTTGGTTAACAAGGTTAATGAGTTTAATCGGTTAATCTTGGATCGTTAGAGTCCATGATCTATAGGTCCATTAGGTCCCTTTGCTAGCTCATATCGGACTAAACCATAGAACAATGTGACGAGTAAGTTCGAAGTGTTCGAATTAAAATTAGGGAGAATGCACTACATATATACGATATATTTAACCACATTTTTGTTTTATTTACGAATTAAACAAAAAGAGAGAATCTGAGATATTTAAATAAGAGTTAAATATCTTAATCAAATATGTGTCGGAATTAATTGAGATTGACATTTAAATTAATATTAGATATTAATTAAATAGTTTAATTAATCATTTAATATTACTTTTATTTGAAATTAATAATTCAAATTGATTGTTGAATCAAAATGAAGAAAGTCAAAATGTTGACTTCATTAATGGAAAAAACCATGTTAGTGGAATTTTGAGGTGTCAAAATTTGGTTTAACCAAACTTGCATGCTTGCCAAATAAACCCCACAAATTTGAGTGGAATTTTGAGTGTCAAAATGTGGTGAACTCAAACTTGCATGCTTGCCACCTAATCCCTAACATTTGAGTGAAATTTTGAGTGTCAAAGTTTGGTGATCTCAAATTTGCATGACCATGCAACATGACTCTATAAAAAGAGTGATCATAATACATGAAAGGTCTTCTTCTTGGTGAAAAACCTTGAGAAAAACTTCTCACAAACACTCTCTTCATATATACAAAATCCCTCCCAAGTTTAGTCACTCACCAGATTCCACAATCCCGTTCTAAGGCCGGAGGATAGTGGAGAAGACACTAGTGGTTGTTCGAAACCGGTTCGTGAAGAAAAAGGAATTTGAACTACAAAAGGTTAGTATTCAAACTCATTAAGTTTTAATACTTATAAACATGCTAGTTATGTACTATAGTTGATGTTCTAAAAGTGCCTAAGATCCAAATTGCTCCCGCATGTGTTATATTAACACCATAAAAAATTTCATAAAACATAACCTTTATCTTAAAACACACCCATGGACTTACGTGTTTCGAAAACATCTTTAAAACAACACAACAAAAGACTAAATAAAATGAATAAGAGTTTAAGTTTAAAACATCTTACGTGTTTCGAAATGATGGGACCTATCTTTCGTTTCGTTTCATTTCGTTTCTTTTTCCCTACGTTGTTGTCCTAATGGATAATCGTGAACGTGTACCATATACTCTACACACAGCCCATACGTGCGAGTATGGACTCACCAGCTAGTTCGCACTCCGTTGAGCCACTTTCCTTATTCGATGGGCATACTCTGGGAGCCCCTTATGCCGGGACCCATTAAAACTAGTAACTGTCACGGCAGCGCTATGCAAAGCATAATGATCGTTGTCCTGCCATTGGATGTACGGGTCCATACCCTCGTGATGGGATACGGGTATCCCCCCAGATGCATGAACACACATAATGCATGAGGTCCCCCTACTTCTACATTTATCATTAATGAACATAACCCCCCTGTCACGTTCAATGCTTCATGTCATTCTTATTTTCAATTTACATTTCTTACATAGTTCTATCGGGGTTGTGATTCCAGACAGTTTACCGTGTTTCGTGTCATACAATTCATGCTGTTTACATTCAAACATTCCATACAATCATGCCATAACCAATCAAGAACAACATATCGTCACATGTATTACACATCACATCAGACTAAACAGCATACATAGCATACATTCATGTTCACATGACTACGTACTTAAGCACAATAATCTAGCATACAATTTAATGACACGTGCAAATCCACGGGCACGTGCCAACATACAACAAATAACGCATAACCTACAATGGGTGAGCCACTTACCTGGCTAGTTGAAGTCGTCGCCACGAATATATCTTTAATGAAAGTTCGATTCCGTCCTTTGAAATCTGGGTCAACCTATATGAGCCAATGACATTAGTTTCGGGTTTGAACTCTACAACATTATTTCTCTAATTTACATTGGTCCATTGTTAAAAGTATTGAAATGTTATATATTTATAATTATATTTTTATTAACAATTTTATTTTTCATGGTTATAATAGATACAACTATTTCAAGTTATTCTGGGCTTTCCTACTCCCTCCGTGTATCTACCCTCTATATTTACCTTCCCCTCTAGATTTAGTTTGTGGTTTTTAATTCCGAAATCTTCTCTCTTTTTCTTTTATCTATTGCTTTTTAATTATGTTATCATGTATTCCAAATTTACCGTGGATCTCTATTTCCAAATCCCTTATCTCAGTGTTTCCTATTTCCTTATCTCAGTATTTCCTATTCAGAAGTTTTCTTGACCATTCCATCTTTAATCTAATATTACTAATCTGACGTGATTTATTAGAATCGTATAAATGATTGACATTTAGTTTCTAACTCAAAGCTAGACCATTGTAATATTACTAATCTGACTTGATTTACTAAAATCGTATAAATAGTTTCTAACTCAAAGCTAGACCATTGTAATAAAGATCTAACGATAATTGGTTGTGATTTCTAAAAAATAGGATAAAAAAAAATAGAATAAAAGAAATTGAAGGGGGCGACGCTTCTTGTTTTCCCACTTTTTCTTATGCTTGGAAGCCTTCTCTAAATATGCCCGTGCTATATCTGTTGTTTGCTTCCATTCTCTTGTGAAGTTGTGAGCTTGAGGGTTTTTCCCTGCATAAGGATGATCAATAATATGGGGTAAGGTCGGTTGTTGTCCGCTGACAATTTCAAAGGGACTCATTCCCGTAGACGAGCTGGTTTGACAATTGAAGCAAAATTGGGCGACATCTAATAGTTGTATCCAGTTCTTCTGGCGAGCGTCGACGAAGTGACGTAAGTATTCTTCGAGCAAGCAATTGAACCGTTCTGTCTGTCCATCAGTTTGAGGGTGGTAACTCGAGGAGATGTTTAAGGTTGTTCCCAAGAAGGTGAATAACTCGGCCCAGAATGTCCCAATGAATCTGCCATCCCGATCACTGATGATGCTCGACGGAATGCCCCATAACTTTACAATGTGTTTGAAAAATAGTTGAGCTGTGAGTTCGGCCGAGCATAATTTGGGAGTGGGGATGAACGTCGCATATTTTGAGAATCGGTCTACGATAACCAAGATAGCGTCATATTCCCCGAATTTTGGAAGGTGTGTTATGAAGTCCAGAGATACACTTTCCCAGGGTCTTGTCGACACAGGTAGAGGTTCCAAGAGTCCTGAGACTTTGGCTTTCTCGACTTTGTCCTGTTGACAGATGAGGCACGTCTTGGTGTATTGCATGATGTCATCTCACATGTTTGGCCAGAAGTACCCCTTTTTTATTAAGGCGTATGTTCTTTGCCACCCAGGGTGCCCGGCCCATAAGGTATCATGACATTCCTGAATGAGCTTCTTTCTCAGTTCTCCCATTCTTGGGACATACAATTTGTTTCCTTTTGTCATCAGAAGGTCTCCCTCAACCCAAAACTGTCGTGTTTTCCTAGCTTTAGCTAGTTCGACGACGGCTTTGGCCGATGGGTCTTTATGTAAATGTTCCTTGATGATGTCGCGCATCGATCCATCGATCTTACTTGAGTGAATATGTGTTAACATGCACAGGGCCGCCTGTTCACCCTTCCGACTCAGTGCGTCGGCTGCTTGATTACTCTTTCCTGCTTTGTGTTCTAACTTGAAGTCGAATTCGACCAACGACACCTGCCATCGGGCTTGTTTTGCGGTCAATTTTGGTTGATCAAAGAAGTGGCAAATGTCGTTGTTATCCATCTTCACTATGAACTGTGATCCCAAGAGATACTGTCTCTAGACTCGAAGGCAATGGACTACTACCAACATTTCTTTCTCGGAGACAGTGTATCTACGTTCGGCATCATTGAGCTTTCGGCTTTCGTAAGCGATGGGGTGGCCTTCCTGAATAAGGACCCCACCTAGGGCAAAGTCGGAAGCATCTGTTTCTATTTAAAATGGCTTTGTAACATCTACCAATCCGAGGACAGGACCCCTCGTCATGGTTGTTTTCAGATCTTCAAAGGCCATTTGACAATCATTTGACCACGACCAAGGGTGGTCTTTCTTCAACAGCTCTGTCAATGGGGCGGCTCGTCGTGAAAACCCTTCGACGAACCCCCTATAGTAGTTGGCTAATCCTAAGAAGGACCGCACATCGGATACGGAAGTAGGAACCTTCCATTCTTGGATAGCTTTTATCTTATCGCTATCCATACTAATCTGTCCACATTTTATGACATGTCCAAGGAAGTTGATGCATGTTTGTGCGAATGAACATTTCTCTTTCTTGACATACAGTTGGTTTTGTCGTAGCTTGTCGAACACCAGCTTCAAGTGCACTTTATGTTCCTCTAGGGTTGTGCTGTAAACCATTATGTCGTCGAGGTATACTATGACAAACTGATCCAAGTATTCATAGAAAACTTGGTTCATCAACGTGCAGAAAGTAGCTGGAGAACTTGGTTCATCAACGTGCAGAAAGTAGCTGGAGCATTTGTCAAGCCAAAGGGCATTACTAGGAATTCGAAGGCCCCATATCTTGTTACACACGTCGTCTTGGGCTCGTCCCCTTCGGCAATACGTACTTGGTAATACCCTGATCGTAAGTCCAACTTCGTGAAGTACTTGGCACCGTGAAGTTGGTCGAATAAGTCAGATATTATCGGCAGTGGATATTTGTTGCGTACCGTCACCTTGTTTAAGGCTCTATAGTCTATGCACAGACGCAACGTCCCATCCTTCTTCTTCTGGAATAGTACGGGGGCTCCGTAGGGTGCCTTTGCCAGGCGGATGAATCTTGCCTTCAGCAACTCATCCAGTTGTTTCCTTAATTCTGCTAGCTCGGGCGGAGCCATCCGGTATGCGTTCTTCGCTGGCGGTTAACCCCGGGGATGAGTTCAATTTCGTGATCAATGCCTCGACGAGGTGGTAATGTTTGGGGTAAGCTCTTTGGCATTATGTCAGCATAGCTGTTTAGTACCTCATTGATTTCATTTGGGACAGTTTCTTCGGTGGTCGCTACTTTCATCAATGGTATGGCCATAAATGTAGGTTTCTCTCGTGCGAGTCCCCTTTTCAATTGTATGGCCGAGATCATTTGAAGATTACCTGGTTGCTTGATGCTTGCAAGTATTACTGTGGGGTTGCGGTTGGTGATCACTAAGCATTTTGCCAGCGGCATTGGGATAACTTTGTGTTCTAGGAAGAACTCCATCCCAAGTACCAAGTCAAATTCGTCCATGCGAGCTACGACAAGATCTAGCTCTCCTGTCCAATCCTCTATTTTGAAGGGGACTCTTTTGGAAACTCCCACAATAGGAAAGGCCTCAGAGTTGACAGCTTTCATTTTCCCCGGGTCCTTTCCTATAGTGAGTCCTAATCTTCGGGCTTCTTGATCAGCGATGAAGTTGTGGGTCGCTCCTGAATCTATTAGAGTGCTCCTGCTCGGTTGGGAATTTATTATCGCATCTACGAACATGAGCCCTTTCTCTACTTTCTCCTTCAGTTCGACCTTCTGTTGGAGGGCTGACAAGAATTTAAGCACGCCCATTCGGGGATTGTCTTGATCTTCCTTCTTGTCAAGCATAGTCTCAACCCTTGCGTCATTGCTCTCTTGAATGGACACTTGGAGCGTAGTGAGAGAGGCCCGATGAGGACAGTAAGATACTTTGTGGGGACCTTTACACAGCATGCATTGTAAAAGCATCGTCGGGTGGTTCCTTTGATGGTAAGGTCCTCGAGATGTCCCCGCTTGGTTGTTCTGAGGAGGTCTATCCGTCCATCCGCTTGGTCTGTCGTTACCTCCGTTCGGTCTGTTGGGGCTTCCATTTTGATGACCTGGTGGTTTGTATGTCTTGCCCCCAGTGTTTGGGGCTGGTGTCATTCTTCTTTGGGATCCTGCTTCGTTCCCATAGTCTAGGAGTCTCTCGGCACAGGCCATTGCGGCAGCTAGGGTTTGGACCTTGTTCTCGTGTAGCTTTGTTTTGGCCCACGGCTGTAACCCATTTATAAAGAAGAACACCTTGTCCTTCTCTGATGTGCCCCTGATATCTAGCATCAGGGTTGAGAACTGTCTGACATAGTCTCGTATGCCTCTAGTGTGTTTCAGGGCTACTAGTTTTTCCATTGCTATATGTCCTGCGTTTACGGGGAGGAACTGGTCCCTCAACTCTTTCTTAAGGTTCTCCCACGAGTCAATGGTGTACAATCCATCCTCGATGTCTTACACCTTCGTATGCCACCACAGTTTGGCATCGTCTATGAGATACATCGAGGCTACGGTCACCTTCTTGACGTCAGTACAAGCCGTTGTGGCTTTGAAGTACTGTTTGACATCAAAGATGAAGTTTTCCAACTCTTTGGCGTCCCGATTCCCTTTAAAGGCTCTAGGATCTAGGAATCTTAGTTTGTTGGACTCTGCATTAGTTTGCCCAGCCGTGACATTCTCCACGGCTTTCATGGTCACTTCAATTCGAGTGCCCATGGAGGCCATCCTTTCTTGGATGTCGTCGATTGTTGTTCCGAATTCATCAGCTAATCCATTGGACAAGCTCATCATTTTATTTTATAGCACGTCGAACTCTTCGCCACGTCCCTCCTTGTGCGCGACAAAGCTATCCGGACTACCAGACGGTTTTGGGCTGCTCGTAGGAGCAACTCTTTCTTCGAGCGAGGTCACTCGAAACATCAATTCTGCGATTGGCAACCCATCCAGGCGGTTGCCCATTGCGTCGATTTCTACGACTTTCTCACTTAATTCGGTCATCCGTGCTTCCAGGAAGCGGAGGGTGTCAGGGACTTCTTTGAGGAACAACATTTCCTCCTCTATTAGCGTAAGCCGGTCGGCTTGTGCTTTAGGTGTCGACTTTGTCGCCGACATGGTTTCGGTCTTTACTGTGCCACGGAGCTAACAAAGCTCTGATACCACTTGACACAATCGCACTTTTAAAGGCAGCGGACTAGCGATTGTGCGGCACTCACTTTCCAACGACAAGTGAGCTAAGCCAATTTGTTCTTGCGTCGCATACGGCCAAGAGACGTATGATCGAGCCTCTAGCCTCGATTTTGAAAGAAGGTTTTAGAAAACGAGGGTAGAGAGAGATTTTAGAAAGAAAGATTTTTGAAAGAGACGTTATATAAGCAAGCAAGAGAGAGATAACAACGGCTTAACATATATAACCTTGGGTAGGGAGAAGTTGACAACTAGTCATATCCCCCTATAGTTCATTTTGAGGCATTTCATGTCTGGCAGGCCTAGACATGATATTTTTGAGGCGTCATACGCCCTAAAACTACAAAAGTAAAAACACTAGAATGAAAAGACATGACAAGGGTTTGGCTTGCCATTGGCATGCGGCCATGGGCAACACGCCCTGGACGAGCATGACCGTGACACTGGGTGCCTTCAGGCGTGCGGCATGAAACTCGTTGAGTGTGGGACATTGTTGTGGTATGCCTCCCTTCCTTGGGCTAGCCCTATGTTTTGAAGTCTGCGTGGTGGCAGAACGTGCTTGGTGGGGCGGTGTCAAATGACTTTGGGCGTGCGACACAAGACTTGTTGAGCATGGAATGCGGCCTTCTAACTTGGGCTGACTTGAGGATGGTGGATGGTTGGTACGACGACAAAGCGTGCAAGGTGGGGTGGAGTTAAGTGCCTTCGGGCGTCCAACATGAACCTCGTTGAGCGTGTGACGTTGTGGTGACGCCGTCGGGCCATCCTTGGGGCAGCC